>NC_133973.1:117665563-117966501 GCF_047716275.1 Strix uralensis | reverse complement strand
CCACCAAGCCACTCTATCACTCCCCTCCTCAGCAGGACAGTGGAGGGAGAAAAGAATATGGAAAAAAATTCATGATTCAAGATAAAGGCAGTTTAATAAAGCAAAAGCAAAGGCTGTGTGCAGAAGCAAAGAAAAACAAAACTTTTATCCTCTACTTCCCATCAGCAGGCAATGTCCAGCCAATTCCTGGGAAGTAGGGCTTCAGTACATGTAGCAGTTGTTCCAGAAGACAAATATCGTAATAACGAATGCCCCCCCTCATTCTCTTACCTTTTATTGCTGAGCAGATGTCATATGGAATGGAATATCCCTTTGGCCAGTTTGGGTCAGCTGCCCTGGCTATGTCCCCTCCCAAGACCTTGCCCACCTCCGGCCTACTGGTGAGGCGGAATGTTGGAGAGACAGCCTTGATGCTGTGCCAGCACTGCTCAGCAGTAGCCAAAACACTGGTGTGTTATTAGCACCTTTCTAGCGACCAATACAAAGCACAGCACCGAGAGGGCTGCTATGGGGAAAATTAACTCCACCTCAGCCAGACGCAATACATAAGGCCCAAAGTACTTGTCTATAAACCATAACATTGACTTCAATGATAGATACTTAAGTACTTTGAGTATTAAGATTGGACTTTGGGCTCACTAACCAATGTGTGTTTAACTATCATGGTGAATCAGAATCTTACCATACCAATACCAAAAATAATGGTAAATGTGACAATGCAGGATGATCATTTTACAAACACTAGGTATTGACATTAAATGTGGACATCAAAGATTATCAAAAGATTCAAATATCTCATTTCAAAATGGTTCTATATGGTCCATTTGCATCTTTCCATCCGCTCTCTCCAGATGGTTTGCAAATCTCAAACTATGGTTTTTAGTCACATCTACAGTGTATTAGATCCCAGTTTTGGCTCCCCAACATATATTTTCATTTTCTTCATATTTATTACTTTTCTTTGTCTTCAGATGCCCATTAGAAAAAAACTTCACCTTCATTAGAGAGCTCAGAGCACTTCTCAGGGCTCAGAGAATTGTTGAGGGTTTACCAGGGTAGAAATCCTCAGATCCTGCATCAACCCCAGCTTAGTTTTTATAAACCAGTGCAGGAGTTGTGCCAACCATCAGATGAAATCTGGTCTCACTAAGTTAAGCAGTCCTATGGCAAGACTTCCCATATGTCTGGTTATTAAATCTCACACAGTCTTTGATGCCTTCCTTACACTCTCCCACCAGAATCATAGAATCATTTAGGATGGAAAAGACCTTTAAGATCATTGGGTCCAGATGTTAACCTAGCACTGCCAAGTTCACCACTAAACCATGTCCCTAAGCACCACATCTACACATCTTTTAAATACCTCCAGGGATGGTGACTCAAACACTTCCCTGTGGAAGCCTGTTCCAATGTTTGACAACCTTTTCAGTGAAGAAATTTTTCCTAATATCCAGTCTCAACCTGCCCTGGCACAACTTGAGGCCATTTCCTCTTGTCCTATTGCTTGTTACTTGTGAGAAGAGACCGAGTTCCTAGGGCATGTTTCTCAGACCATTTGGCATTATACATCATTATGTATATGGTGTATATACGTTGCTATAATGTATGGGTCCTACACTCTTTCCAGTTCTGCAGCACCACATGTCACATTCATCTGTCCAGCCTGGTGAAACTACTAGCTGTGTCAGGCATGTGGAACTGGAAAAGGAATTAATATTGTGCAAGAACCAAAAGGTATATTTTTCAGATACAGCCATCTGTAGCCCTCATAAAACCTCATGCACAGATATAGATATATCTTACAATGATCGTGCATCACTTTATTCTGCTGAGCCATGATCTAACACAGCACCTCAGACCCTTCTCCAGTAATCACCTGGCCAGAATGAGCATAGGGAGGTCTTTCAGCAGCTCCTGTTGGAGAAATCCTTCCTCACAGTTGTTTCTAAATTCCTTTTCATTTTGTTTACTTCATTCATTTAAAGAGAGCCTCTGAAATAAAGGCAATATTCCAGGAACTGCTCTGATAGAGCTGTGTAGCGTGAGACCATCACCAACTTAATGCAGGCTTAATGCAGATGCACAGGCAGTCTTCATCTATTTTCTTGCTGTATTGTGTTACAAATTAACATATCATTTGATGCCCACTATTTCCCCTGCTTTTCATGTTTCTCTCATATTGATTATCGCAGATGATTTTCAAGCAGATCTGTTAGCTTGCCTTTCTCTAACAGGAATTCTGAATTCTCATTTACTGAACATATTAATACTTCTGTATTCTCATGTCACTTTTGTTTTCTTCCTTAATATTAAGAAAAACTCTGAGTTTGGTATCATCTTCACATTTAATTAATGTGATTTCTAAGTGCATAGGTATACAGAAGAATGTATTCAGTGTACCTTTAATTTCATCCAGAATAGCTCTTCTTTCTTTCTGAGAACGATTAGCTTTCGGTGTCTTACCTTCATTGTAATTATCACTTTTAGCTAAACTGAGGGCACCTTCACTCAAATGCTCTGATAGCTACTTTTAAAATGTGACTCGGATGGACAAATCAAGTGCAGAAATATGAAGTTTTATTTTAAATAAATTAAACTATTCATTGAGTATTTTGTTGGAGGGATCATAATGTCATGTTTATTTCAACAAAGCATAGATTTCAAAATTACAATGAACACTTAATAACGCAGATAAAAATAAAAGCAACCAGTATGTTCACAGATTTAAATGATAAGGTTTCTATTATCTCATTTTTAATACTCAGTTATGTGAAAGTGCTCTGACCGTTTTTCAGCCACTTTGAAATATCACCATTGCATTCTTTCTGCCAGCAGAGCAGCTGAATAAACTGCCAGGTGACCTCTCCAACAAAAGGGTATTTCCATCATGTCTGGCAATGTAACACATACTGCTTAATATTTTTGCTAGGATGCTCACAATTTTTTCTTTCTTCTGAAAACAGAGGAAACAGTATGTATCCAGCACTGAAATCTGCAGAATACTAATTGCTTTCTGTTCACTCAAGAAGGCTAGTATACTTCATTTTTTCTTAGTTTTTCAATCTGCAAATCAAGACTAATTTCATGTGACAGTGAACTATTACTTACTTAGAAGGCCCTGAATGGATGTCCTGTTGGTGTCCAAAGCACCTCCAAGATTATAGAAGGGTTCAGGGCCATTGTGTCACCTTTTTTGGACATGACCCCACACACAACATTTTGCAGTAGAGGACCTTTGTATGCATACTTTGAGTGGGGTCAACTGCAAGGGGGATCCTCAGGATATGGGATCCTCTGAAGAGGAGCTGGGGCCCTGTGGACAGCATTCCCCCCGTCAGTTCTCCTGTGAACTATAAGCTGGTTCAGAACAGGGCTGCACTACAGAAATGGCCGCATGGATCCAAAACATCTACAAGGCTTGATATTAATTGCATGTATTAATTTTCAAGCACAATTATTTGAGGACATAAATGTTAGCGTGGTACAATTCCCGATCTGTGATCTACAGAACAAAAGGTAAATTGTGCCTTCATATTATACAGGGCAGTATCCATTTTTTCCTTCAATTGATTGATACTAGAATATTTTTTGTGGGAGTATAATTAAAGGCCAAGCTATGGCCCCTCTGGTAAATCATCTTATAACCTCATTTATTTATAGCCTTATGTATTTAGATCTGTGTAAGTATTTCAGGGTAGAACGTTTCTTTGCTGACAGACACAACACTACAAAGAGACACTATTTAGGATCTTCTCTTCAGCAAAGGAAAACGGACCTTTTGAAGTTAACTATGCTCACAGCTTTCCATTACCAATTTATTACAATTCAAGAGCCAAGAGCAGAAAGTGTCTCCAAGATTTCTCAGAATGCCCCATAAAATCTGGATGGAATAAACTCTGGAATTCCCACTTGGATTAAAAAGCTGGAGCAGGTGGGCACAATTTCCAAGTATTTCAAGTCCAGAATTTTTTGTGAGATTTATCCAATGGCCTGCTGAATTACAATTTTTTTTTTTTTTTCTGCAGAGGTTAGAAGGAAACCTGGAGAAGAGAAGGCTAGGGGGGATCTTATTAATGTGTACTGATACCTGTTGGGAGGGAATTAAGATGAGGGAGCCAGAATCTGCACAGTAGTGCCCAGTGACAGGACAAGAGGCAATGGACACAAATTATAACACATTAAATTCTATCTGAACACAAGGAAACACCTTTTTTTTTTTTACTATGAGGCTGATTAAACACTGAAACAGGTTGCCCAGAGAGTTTGTGCAGTCTCCATCGGTGGAGGTTTTCAAAACCCACTGGACACAGTCCTACGAAACCCACTCTAGCTGACTCTGCTTGAGCAGGGGGGGGATGACTAGACAGTCTCAAGAGGCCCCTTCCAACCTCTACCACTTCATGATTCTCTGAAACCAGTCTTTGGAATAAGCATCTTCTTCCATGCAACTTCTGTTATTTTGTTTTAAACACTGTGCTGAATTTGAAGTAAACCCCAAAACCCCAAAAAGAAAGAGTGAGGGATTGAAGTAATTTAGGGAATTGCTTTTATCAGGGCTTTAAATCTTTATTTTTGGCAGCTTATGATAACATTTTTAAATCTAAAAGATTCTGTATTCTAGTGATGATTTTAATTAGCCCAATACCAATTTCAATATCTTCATCAGATTGTCAAATATATCTGTGCTTTAATGCTTCTTTGATTCATGGCTTTTAATGGTGAATTTGTTTGATCTGCAAGCTCACATTTCATTATACTTATAATGAAACTGTGAATTACAATTTTTTAGGCTGATTCCACTGCATTACATGAAGCTAGATTCCACAGCTCTTAGTCTTTTTATGACTAAGAGCTTCTTATTCAATGAGATTTTTTTTGTAAATCCTAGTCATTAACATACAGTGTATTTACCTTTTCTCTGAAGTAAGGTGTTTTTTTAAAACTCTGCCTAACTTTACAAAAATAGAAAATTTCTTTATCCTTAAGCCTTAAAATTACAGTTGCTCATATTACTGTCATGTACTTGTCCAGCTGATGCTGATGGATGTGCTGTCCCAGGTCAGGCTGTTGTTTCTGTTGCAATGATTTCTCTCTCTCTTTTCTACTGGCAGCTGTAAAGTGCTTCCATACTATAACTTATTATACTGCTAATACAAATACTAATGCAATTTTAATGTTCCAATATTTTGACTTATGTCTCCACATTGCATTATCTTTGCCACTCTTCACAACTGACATTTTTTCATCCTAAGATAACAGATGTTCACAGAGAAATATATTTCTTTATTTTATATTTAAGCACCATTTTTGCCAATGTAGCTGAAAGTAATAGGATAAACCAGAGCTGTCCCTAGCCTGGCTGAAGTGTTATTCATCAGGTCCACATAAAACAGCTATTTTGTAAAGACCAGTGATCTGAAGCTGCTTATAGCCTTGAAGCAGTCCCTCAAGCATAAGTTCTTGAGTTGTTGCTCCTTGGGTTATATATTAGTGATGCTGATTTGATCTTTTTAACTCAGTCCCCAAATGTTATCTATCTGTACAAGAAACTGTTATTTATGGGTACAGGAATACCTTTAAATGACTTTGATCTTTTCCTCTTGTTATTGTTTTCAGAACTTGCCAGATTAGTTTAAAATGAATCTAGTAGCTATAATGTCACAAAAATACAGACACTTGGTTTATCTCCTGAAGAGAAATGTTTGGGTTCAGTGGCAGATAGCACTTGATTTGAAGGGCTTTGCCCTGAGGCTGCTCTGTATTCTGAGTGCTCTGAGGATGTGTCTAAATGAAATCAATCTTTGACACCTGAACTTGGGTCTTGTGCTCCATTATGGCAGGAGTACTCTGCAGCTCTTAGATTTCCTTCTGTTTCTCTCTGACTCTGCAGCACATTATTCATCACACAGCCCTGCAACCCAGTGAGAGAATTTTATTTACCCACAGAAGGAGACTGGGCAGCACATCCCACTGCGGAGCACACAGAAGGCTGAGATCCCCAGCAGTGACGCCTTGCCTGCAAAGAGCACTCTGCCCTCATTAGTACGGAGGTTTTTAAGTGTTTCCAAGTGTTTTGAGAAACAGAGATATTCTGACACTTGACGTTATTTTCCAGATTTGAATACTACTTGCTGATACCTCATAGGAAAAAAATGCTCAGTGCTTCTTTTAATAAATCAAGTAGATCAAATTCTCAATGTATACATCTAATGGTAGATGTTAAGGGTTTGTTCAAAAGCTGACTACTGCAGTCAATAAAAAAACTGCTGATGAACTTGGTACAATTTGGATTAAGTCTTGAATGAACTATTTCCCCGGAATGCCTACAAGTAAACCTGCAGTTTGCCTGTAGCTGATTGATAACAACAGCATTAATAATATCCCAATATCAGTTGCAGATTGTACTTATTATTGAGAAACATTTTATATATATTAATATTTCATATTTTTAAAAGAGAATCAGGTGCCGCAGAAATTTATTGTGGAACAGGAAAGAGGAGTTGAACTGTTAACACTGGAGTATCACCCTTCCTGCCTCTGAACGGGCTTTGCCTGTGATTAGAAGTAAAATTTAGATGCAGTTCTGTGGCACTTGCCCCATGCACGCACAGTGCCTGAAATGACTCACCTAGAGGCAGACAGAGACTAAGACTCAACTGAACTCAAGTCAATTTTCAAGGTAGTGTGAATATCTGGAGGCAAATGAATCATGTTGACTTCAATGGACAGTCACACAGCTAAAGCACTGTATAGTACTTTGAAACCACAGAGTTTCAAATAGCTTTATCTTTCACTGCACAATCATACCATTTTTCATTATGTTTCTGTGTATTCCTTTCATGAGAATTATTACATTATCAAGCAGAGCAGAAAAATGAGACATAGGAGTTACAGTTTCCTGCAAAAGAAGTGCCAGATATAATAGTTTTCTCTTTATCACATTCACTTTCTTAGGCAGCCTGCCAGCTATTGTCTTTGAACGAACAAAGTTCTGGAAAGATTTCAGAATCTGAAAATGTCTTTTTCAAGCAAGGTGGTTCATTTAAACTTTTTTTGAACATTATCTACTACATTAACAATAATGCACTTTCAGATGTAGTTATGAGCAGCCCATTAGGCTGTACCTAATAACTAGTTGTTTGGTAAATGAGCTAATTGATCCCAGATTTATAAGGCTACTAGTCTTTTAACCATGATGCAAGACCTATGTCATAGTTCTCCAGTGAAAAAAGTAACTTCAAACAGACTTTCTACTTCTTGTTGGCAGTTTTGATCTGCTTGGTTTTGGGGGATTATTGCTTCACACACGACAGGCTATTTTTTCTCTACTGAAATATTTTTGGGGAATGATATTCTCGTTAATAGCCCTCTGCATGGACTTATTAGATATATTAATGAATAAATTATCTGTACTTCCTCAATAGGATCAGTTTTTAGTTTATCTATTTATATGGGAGGAAACAAAGGCTCCAGTAAACACTGTAAAACATCCTGTTATAGATTTAGATACCTTGTTGCAGCAAAGTACACAGTCCAGGCTGTTTTTTGAATTGTTTAGACTGCAGATGACTAGCAAAATATTCCCAGGCAGCATTTAAAACACTTGGCCTCCTCACTTTTGCTTTTCTCAGAGGCATCTGAATCTGCTCTTTGCCCACACAAAACAGTTCTGAATGCAGCAACATGGCAAATGAGTTAAAAACACCCCAGACCTTCAGCAGCTGGAGCACCAATGTGAATGACAAGGGGAATGCACACCAGCTGCAGAGATTTCCTGGCAAAGCAGCTTTACTGATCCTTCTCTCTGATTTTGGAGCTAGAGGAATCTGTACAGTTCCTGTACTGCTAGGCATCCCAACAGGGAAAGACTTGTGGGAAAAAAAGTCTGTTTCTGTTTTTTCATCTTCCTGAGAGGATCATCTCTCAAATGAGCAACAAATCTTAGCTGAAACTGATAAAATTGCATACATTCATAGCTGTTTAGGAACACTCCACTGTGGTGTCTGAAAGATCCCTTCAATAAGCCTAGTCTGAAACTTATGTAGGTTTTTCTGCACAGCTTGGATTACCATATTCTGCTTAATTTTGGTTGGTCCATAGTGAAATTTCTGAAATGACAATGTCACTTACAGAGTGTGTCTGGAATTGTGAAAACTGTTCTATTCATAACAATTCTCCTTAAGAATGTGCATAGCAAACTTCAAGAGTGATTGAAAAGTGTCAACATAAGATCTATAATTAAATAATCTGTTTCAAAGAGACAATTTTTAGTACATTTTTAACTTACAGCAATTGCTAGAGATTGTTTGGAGTTACAAAAAATATTTAGCTCTTGTTCTGGAGCAAGAGAGATGTTAGTCATCACATACTATGTGACATAATAGTTACTTAAAATGCTTGTTCTGAGGAAATATCTCTTGGTGATTCAGATTTAAAACAGCAAAACACTGAGCAAAGATGCTTAAGTATTCGCTCATCAGGCAGATGTTGAAAACCAATCATGCACCTGTCATTTTGTGATTTTTTTTTGTGTGTATCGGCTTTACAAGGCCATTTTTGGAAGGGGGCGGGGGGGGGTTTACAAAGGTGGCTTCTGTTAGAAACTGCTAGAAGCCTCCCCCATGCCCAATAGAGCCAACACTAGCCACCTCCAAGACAGACCTGCTGCTGGCCAAGGCTGAGCCCATCAGTGATGGTGGTAGCACCTCTGTGATAACATATTTAAGAAGGGGGGAAAAAACTGCGCAACTGCAGCTGGAGAGAGGAGTGAGAATATGTGACAGTAACAACCCTGCAGACACTGAGGTCAGTGAAGAAGCTGGGGGAGGAGGTGCTCCAGGCACTGGAGCAGAGATTCCCCTGCAGCCTGTGGTGCAGCCCATGGTGAGGCAGCTGTGCCCCTGCAGCCCATGGAGGTTAACAGTGGAGCAGATAATCAACTGCAGCCCGTGGAGCACCCCAAGCTGGAGCAGGTGGGTGCCCAAAGGAGTCTGTGTCACCATGGGAAGCCCGTGCTGGAGCAGGATCTTGGCAGAATTTGTGACCCTGTGGGGGACCCATTCTGGAGCAGTCTGTTCCTGAAGGACTGCACCCCATGGGAGGGACCTACACTGGAGCAGTTCCTGGAGGACTTTCTCCCGTGGGATGGACCCCATGCTGGAGCAGGGGAGGAGAGCCAAGAGGAAGGAGCAGAGAGACAACATGTGATGAACTGACTGAAACCTTCATTCCCCATCCCCCTGGGATGCTCAGGGGAGGAGGCAGAGAAATCAGGAGTGAAGTTAAGATTTGGAAGAAGAGGGGCAGGTGAGGGGAAGGTGTTTTTAAGATCTGGGTTTATTTCTCTGAATTGATTGGTAACAAATTAATTTTTTTCCTGAAGTTGAGTCTGTTTTGCCTGTGATGGTAATTGCTGAGTGATCTCCCTCTCCTCACCTTGACCCACAAGCCTTTTGTTATATTTTCTATCCCCTCTCCATCTGAGGAGGGGTGTGATGGAGCATCTTTGGGGAACACCTGGCATCAAGCCAGGGTCAACTCACCACAATGTGATTGCACAGTACAGTGATTTGAATATCAGGCAAACAGATGTTTTATAGTCAGCAGTTCCAAAGATCATTGCCTGAATTTTGGGCCCTAACCTCATATTTTGGTAATTTCGCTAAGAGATACATAGTTTACTTGCATATTTGCATTTGAAAGCATTGCATTTAAATAGTCAAGGCCAAAAAAAAAATTAAAGGTAAAAATGATATGAACATTTAAAGACTTAAAGTGGCTACTTTATGCTATGCTTGAACAAAGCTTTCTTTGTTTATAACAGGGAGAAAGCTTTTCCCTTCCACAAAGCAATTCTTATTGTCTTGCCAATGCATTTAAATGGACAAGTGCATGAATTAAACCAGAATAAAAAACTATGGTTTATCCTTGAACATTCTGTCCTGCAGTTGTTTTTCACTGAGTGACAGGTTGGTTTCATGGAAATGACTGGTATTTCCACCATTTGGTTGGCAGTTCCACAGGATTCTCAGAAAAAGCAGAGTAACCTCAGAGCAGAGATCCCCTGGCGGGGACATAGTGCAGTGACCTACTCACTTGAGGTGATGGGCTGCAGCAGTGCTACCCGAATGTGGCTGAGGAGCATGTCTCTGGGTAAGGCTGGAGGTTTTCTAGGTTTGAGGGACTTTTGGGCACTACCCCCGAGATGGACTGTTCCCCTTGCAATGCAAAGTGTGAGCATGACAACATAAAAAGACCCAGAACAAGGAGTAGCAGGCTTCCTGTGACTGTTTCTGATCACAATCTTTTTTTATGGCTTCTTTTACATCTTTTCAATGTGCAGGAATAATGGGCAGATAGGGAAGGGCCCTGCATCTGTAGGTGCTGCTGTGCACTGAAGAGGATGTTGTCTAAGTTGGTGGGTGAGTTTTCCAAGTTTGTATCTCTCTGTTTTCTCATGGTTGTAAAGCCATCTGGCAACATTTTTTTTTTTTATCTGAACCGTTTAGCGATTATAACTTGTGTCAAGTTCTTTTTATTTTTATGTTATTCTTCTACTTTTGAAAAAGATAATTTCATTTTCTCTACATCATCCCTGATTTTGGAACCTTAGGCTGATATTTACTTTCAAAGTATGCTTACACTGCCACTGAGTGACATAATCAAGCATTTCATAATTATTTTCTCTTAACATGCTTACAGACTTCACTACCCTCTTCTCATCCATTTAGTTGATGATTCTGAGCCCAAGGAAGAATCAAGTGGCATAAAATATTTCCAGTAATTCTGACTAAAAAGAACAACACTTCAGTTATTCCAGTCTGGCAAAAGTATAATTTTCTTCACGTTTAGACTTCATATGGAGCAAAACAGCATACCTGGACAGCAGGAGATGAGGCATCACTAAGAATACAACAATTTTATCACAAGAGGCTAGATTAAAAATGTCACTCCTCAACACATTATAATTTACTCAGGGCAACTTAAACATTCATCTTTATCAAAGTATGTCTGGAATAAGAAGAGCAAAAGGCTATGTTTTTAATCCTAAATACTTATTAATCTTTAAAAAGAATATTTTCAAATGCACTTTAAAAGTCCATTGGGCATGTTAAATTGGGCAACAAAATAACATGACTGTGATCACCACAGAAGAAAACACTATTCAGTAACACAGACAACAAAATTGTTTCTGCCTTTGTTTAGTATTCACCTGAAAACTAGATCCATTAATGTGAGGACCATTAAATGTTCCATTTTTCTCCAGTGGTTGGTAGTTACATGGCCATTTCTATTAATTCCTAATAAGTGGAGGCTGCCTGTATTAAGCAGGACTGCTAGTCAGCAGGATGCTGGGCTGCAGTTTTAGGGAAAGCAACGACTCAGTGTGTGACCTTGGCAGGTTGCTTGATTGCCACTCACCCAGTATCAATCAGCCTTGCTGGAAAATTGAATGAATAACACAGTCTCATTGAAAATCACATTCTGTAAGCACTGAATTTCATGGATAACAACATTAAAGCATTTTTAGGAAGTAGGAAAAATATATAATTTTAATTTTGCTAATAGTCTCTGTGCTTACACTCAGTATAAAATATATTTTAAAAATAAATATATATATATATATATAAAATGGCTTCTCTAAGAAGAGGGGAATCTAGCTGTAAGACTCAGGGTATGTCTATGCAAGCACCTAATTTTACATTAAAGGAGTCTGTTCAGCTCTGGGGCCCCCAACAAAAGAACAACATGGACCTGCTCGAGCAGGTCCAGAGGAGGCCACGAAGATGATCAGGGGGATGGAGCACCTCCCCTATGAGGACAGGCTGAGAGAGCTGGGGTTGTTCAGCTTGGAGAAGAGAAGGCTCTGGGGAGACCTTAGAGTGGCCTTCCAGTACTTGAAGAAGGCCTACAGGAAAGGTGGGGAGGGACTCTGTATCAGGGAGTGTAGGGATAGGACAAGGGGTAATAGCTATAAATTGAAAGAGGGTAGATTTAGATTGTCTATAAGGAAGAAATTCTTTCCTGTGAGAGTGGTGAGGCACTGGAACAGGTTGCCCAGAGAAGTTGTGGATGCCCCCTCCCTGCAAGCGTTCAAGGCCAGGGTGGACGGGGCTTTGAGCAACCTGGTCTAGTGGGAGGTGTCCCTGACCATGGCAGGGGGTTGGAACTAGATGATCTTTAAGGTCTCTTCCAACCCAAACCATTCTATGATTCTATGATTCAAAGATTAGTAGACCAAAAGAGGTGGTGCTGAGCCCCCTAGTCCCACATAAACTGTGGCTCAGGGATATTATCTGGCCAGATATAGTCTAGTCTCTTGGATCAACCACTGTCATGAAGCATGCAGCTTGAAGGGTCAGTCTATGTGCATTTGTGATTGTAGTGCATGTAATGCACCCAGGAGGGGAGCTTCCCATTGAGTTTCCTCCAAAAGAAATCCAGTCCCCACCCCACCAGAACCGCTTTACAAGTTCTGAGACATGGGAAATTAGGACACTTAGGGCTTCCCTTCAAGCTCACACTGTTGTTCCAACCCAAAACCCTAATGGAGATGAAGCCACATGTTCTGAATGGGAAGAAGGCCACTGGAAGTATCTGCCTTGGGTTTGAAAAGAACAGAGAGACACTTTATTGGATTATTACTCAGTGTGACAATACTAGATTTCATGTAACACTGTAAATCTTGAAAGCCTGAGAGACACCATAGTCAAGACACATACTAGCACTATCAATGAGTAAAGGTGAAAGGAAAAAAATAATCTGATCACCAAGAAAAATTCCACAGACTGTAATATTTTTGCTAAAATGCTTTCCAGCTTCTTACATACAGGCAGCTAAAGATAAGGAATGCCGGGCTCCACTGCCAGGTAGAAGAGGCTCATAAGAAAACATATTTCACAGCCACGTTTCTTTCATGTGATCCCAAGGAAGCAGATCCATGGACCTTACCACTTCTCCTCTGATCCTCCTTCCTTCCTTCTACCACTTCACAGCAAATACACAAAAGAGCCTAGAGCTGTCATTCTGCTGGGACAGACACTGAGACCTTCAATTACCAACATATCTATTCCTCACCATGGCTTAAAACATGAAACTCTATTCCTTTTGAACTGGGATTTAAAGGTTTGTTAAAAGGTATCAATTATTTTCTGATTTTTGAGATCTTCAGAGTTATTTATTAATGTTTACCATTGTTTAAAGTTTCCACATAAGACTGCCAGGACAGTCATATAATATAATCTTAATGAAAATAGAGTTGAGAAAGAAAAAGGAGATTGGAACAGCAGTTTCATGAGTAGTTTTCTTCATGTGTTTACAAAGCAGGACTGCATATTTTATTTTTTTTTTTGCCCTGAGTCTACTATGCCTAAGGAAAAGTACATATATTTGCATTGTAAATTACTATTTGGTGAAATCAGATGCTATAAGTGGTTCATATTAGTTTTTCAGAGCAAAAACCAGAAAGAATAAAATACTTATTCTATTGCTGGTTTTGTTTCTTTTCGTGGTTATTTCAGAGCACAAGAGTAAAAAGTGAGTAAAAATAGAAGCTTTTTGCATCCCTAAAAATTTTGAGGTAATAACATGAGAATATTGGAAGACACTTCCAGGATACTGGACAATAAAAGCAATAGCATTTATTTCAATTACATGTAAATGTCTAGAATTTTAGATCATGAAATAAAGAATAAGATCAATAGTTTGACCAGTACCAAACTTCAAGTTCCTGTGCAGGCATAGGAAAGAGAGTCAGATTACTGAATTTAGTAGTGTTCATGGGGCTACTTGTAGGTACCAGAATTTAGATTTTCAACCAGGATTAATCATCATATCTCATTGATTCCAAGGCGTTAGAGATAATCTACAGTTTGTCACTCTGAGTGTTTAAATCTCATATTCTTTACAGACTCTTCCGTTGCTTTTAAAAATAGAGTTATTAATTAGCATTAACAACTGTTTGGTTAGCAAAGGAAGATCAGTTGTGTCTGAACTGATTTTGTCTTTAATACAGACGTTCCCCACTAGACTTGGACCATCTTCCTGTCCTGTCAGTAGCCAACTGTGACTCAGTGACTGGATAATAATACTTGCTTGGGTTCCTTGAGCATCCTGGCTACAAAGCCACAGAGATACAAGACATCACACCCAACATGCATAAGACTCCAGAATCAAGCCTCCAGTAATCACTTTCTGTTTAAAGCTGCTTTGCTACCAGGTTTCCCAGTCAAGGTATGTTGTGTCATTTGGAACTGCTGAGTCAATAATTGTGCTTAACGTGTGCAGATGGCAAGTTACCAAACTTACATTGTCTGTCAGCTATTGGTGGCTTGGCACGTCTGGGCATTTGAAGGTAGGACAAGCCTCCCAGAGCTGACCTCTCTAATAGAGAAGACACCTGGGGTCATGGAGTATTTTGCTTGCCATCCCTGCTTCCCTGTTGCTCCAGACTACTGTGCCTGGCAAAACACTAAAATTACAGTTAAAAGAGAGATTTGCCTTTGTACTTTGTTTACATTCAAGCCAATAAGAGTTTTTCTCACCTTAATCTAAGTGAATCTGTGAGACAAACTAGGCAGTGCAAGACCATGGTGACCTTCTTGACCAAGGAATTGGGACCTCAGAAGAAGTTGTTCTGGTGCTGCTGGGCAATTGCCATATATTCGCATGGATCTAGGAATATGGCCTCTTTGCACTAAAGAGTGTAGGTTTGGATAAGAGGATATGCCTGGTTGCCCTGTACCTACAGAACAATCACACATGGCCCTCTGCCAAAGCTGTATCTCTGTGTGGGTAAAATGGAGTTGGGCCATGGCCATGCCCTTGACTAACATCTGGGAGTCTGGGGAGGGTAAAGAAGAGCAGGTGGGGACCGCTGCCCTTTCTTCCAGGAGTGGGGTGAGATCTCTGACTCCAGACTTGGAACAGCAGCAGGTTGGTTCCCATCTCTGCAGAGAGATGCAGAGGGTGCAAACAACCCCAGCCTAGGCAAACCCAGCCACCAGCCCACAGGTGCAGCAGGAGGCAGAAGGGCCTCAGTGAGGGGCGAGAGGCTGGTCATGTCAGACCTTCTCCCCCACGTGTAGAGCATGCCAGTGCCATCACACAGGGTGTGATGCAGACCACTCAGGGTAGGGTGTATTCAAAGGAGTCAATGTTGTCATGGCACAAGGACTTCAAGATAGCCAAAGCAGGGACAACCGCCCCTGTCATGTGCCAGACAAGCATACTGTACCTTCATCAAGCAGTCTGAGGTGTCAGGAGCATGGACCCACAGAGAACATGTCCCATGGCTTGGGAATGATGGGGCATCTCCCAAAGGCAGCACAGGGCAGCTTTCCCATATGGCATATTCACATAACGCCAAATTAAAAAAAAAAAAAAGAAAGAGGATCAATGACCCAAATTGTAGTGATTTGCTCCTGCCATAAGGGCAATTCTTTAGCATCCATAGCACCTGCATGTGTGTTGGTACTTGCAGAATAATCATCTGTGCTCTCCACCCCAGTATATGTGGGTTGTGTCTAAAGTATAGAGACAGGAAGTCTTTCCTTTATGTGTAGAGTCTCGGTATTTAATTGTTTTGTCTTCATATAACCTTGAGAGTATGTCAGATTCTCACTTTCTAATTTCTACAGTTATTTTAGGAAAAAGTCTATTTAGTGTTTATCCAGCTGTCAGAATTGCCATAGTGTATATACTCAATGAGAAATACCAACAGACCTAATTTTAAAAAGCATTTTAAATCTCCAGTTTACTGCCAGTGGTTATATATGAAACAGAAGTGAAAAAATACTGCCCATATTAAAAGTGACAGGACATTTGCAGCTGGTTCCCCCATAATAATCTAGAATGTAGAATCATGAAAGAGTATTTCATTTTAAAAAATGCCTCAAACAAGTTCGAAGGAACAGTGTTATAATTGTTAGTTCAACCCCCCAAAAGATTTAGGAGGCAGCTTTGATGTTTTTAGTTCTTGATTCTGAAATATGATATTTTTTACTAATTTGTAATAAAACAAATGTTGACAATTTTTAGATCAACCAGCAAGTGAAAATGTTACAAGCTGATATGTTGTAATTTTTGTATTAACTGAAAACAAGTGTGAATTGGTAAATAAGGAACATGTGCAGTGAAATGATACTGATCATAAGTACACATGGAAAAGCCGTTTCTGAAAAATGTTAGCCTTTTTTATACTTGAAAATACAGAAGGTATAAATGAGTGGTTCTTCACTGTATACTGAAAGAGCTAACTGCAAAAGATTCAGATTACATGACTGACACTCTTTACACCTTGGATAAAAAATTCAAAAGTACCTAAATGACTTACATTAAAGTCACTAGTAATTAACCTTCTTCATTTCTTGCATGATTTTGAAAATCCTTAAGGATTCAGGCTAGAATTTTTATGAGCTTGGAACTCACTCCCAGAGCTAGATTTTTGGAAGAGGTTAGCATTCACCTCCCACTGAAATGCTAGGATAAACAGTCATATTTCAAAAGTTCAAGAGGACAGCAAGTTGAGCTCTGCCAGAGCTTTCAAAGGTTATCTGAAATAGTAGCAAACATTTCTCAACCACTTTAATTAAAATAAAGCAAGGAAAAAAGAAATTTGTTGAGAAGGTCAAGATTAAAGATAATCTTAGAAGGTCCTCAAAACTAAATGGGCACTTGTTTCACTTGTCAATACAGATAATGATGTTGAATTTGTGGACAAAAGCAGGACAGATAATGGGAATGGAAATTATCTCAACTTAAGTGGAAGCAAAATCCCAAGACATTAGTGACTTTTGACCAAAGATAGATATCTTCCAATGCTTTGGAAGAGCTACCATATCAACTTGCAGATTCTGCAGCAAGGTTTTTCTAACACTGTATTGTTTACCTTGTTTAACAAATGTTTACCATGTTTAACAAAAAGGAAAATCCAGGACATTGGTAGTTTGTTTCCCCCAATTTGTTTTGTGGCACTTGAAGAATGATGACTTTTTGTCTTTTACTGCAGATCTTAACGTTGTTATAAAGAATCATTCTGTGGATGATGGCACAGCTGGCATGGTGGCACATGGAGCAGCTGTTCTGCAAGTCCTTCTGAAATAAACATCACATACACTTGTGCCCAAAATTATAGGTACAGGATAGTGCTACCCAGGTAGCCTGGTGTTCCACATCTATTGTCTGGAGAGCCATGTCCCAGATGCCTTGAGAGTAGTAAAAGTAATACCCATACTTAAGAAGACAGACAAATGTGATCTGGATCACGGCAGGACAAAAAACTGGAGGACATTAAGGAGATCGGTTAAGAGGAGGCTGCAGTAGGTAAGTGTTGCAAGGGGGTGAGCAAATGGATTTCTTGCAGACTTTGCTGTGGATTAGATCTCAGCCTTATCATTTTTAATGCTTCCGTGAATGAAACTGGCACATCTTGTGCTGACAAACTTGCTGGTGACATAAAACGAGGCACTGTTGATACTGAGGGGAATTTTCACCACTTACAGCAGGAGCTTCAAGACCCTAAGGACAAGGATCACATGCCATGTACTCAGATCTGTATCGATTACCCTTAATTCAGGCACCTCAGTTCAGCTACTTAAGAAGTCTGTTGCCCAGAAGCCAATAAAAAGAGACAGAAAGAGGCACCTTCAAAGGGCAGTTCTGTTCTGAACCCTCTCTGGAAGTGCTTACATCTCTTCATGGTCTACACAAGGACCACACAGCCCTAAGAAAACTAGTTGGAGACAGGTAAGATGAACCTGTGCTGCAAATTAGAAGGTAATGAATGGAAATGGTCATGAGGAGAGGTAACAACGAGCTATCAGTATGAAACAACAAAATACAATACTAAGCAGTATTAGCTGTACAGGTAGTGAAGCATCAGGGCTGTTGTAGAAGGTGCTTGTGACACCTCATCTTTGGTATGGCACATAACGCTTGCCACCAATGTTCAATAACAGGGACTTCTGACTTGGAAAAGGTGCAGAATAGCACCACTGGGATCAGACAGTGTGAAAGGCATTGACTGTATGGCCTGGAAAAATGCAGGCTAAGAAAATATATGTCTGCTTAGAAATATATGCTGAGTTAAATGCTAAGAGCAAATAAAACTGCTATGCTAAAGAACAATGCTGGCACAAGAACAACTGGGGATAATAAACTGAACAAAAGTATCTTTTAACACTGAATCTACTGAAACACATCTATCCACAGACCTGTCTGGAACAATTTTCCAGAAAGAGTAATGGGAACAAAACATTTTCACATGTTTAGAATGGAATTAAATAAGTTTATGAAGGGGATTTGTGTGTCCTGTCTACCTGCAAGGGCAGAGAACTGGCTGCAATGACTAAGGAGATCTTATCTTCAGTGCTAAGCTCTTCTGACTATCTGTCAGTGAACATGGGAATGAGAGTTGCTGGTTGCTGAAATATCGAGAAAATCTATTCTAGCGGCATTGCTGAGCTGATTAAAAAAAAGCAGCCTGTAAGGTTTTTTTTAAAAAAAAAAAAAAAAAAAAAAGCCCATATGTATTTGGATATTAAATAAAATCAGACAAAAATGACAATAAAAAGTATTAAACTTCCTGTGTATGAAGCTCATGATTTCTGGCTGAATTTGCTATTCTGAGGGTTGTCTCTCATTCATACTTGGAAACAGAAGCAGTTTATCATGGCATTGCAGTAATCTCAATATCAGATGGCCAGCCTGTGATCTGCTTTTGCAGAAGAGCACACCAGGAAGACACTTCAGATCCTCCGGTCTCTGGGAAATGAATCGTATAACCTGGGGACTACAAAAAATCATGGTTATGGACAGCCCTCTCTACTTCCCATGTCTTTTGCCCCAAAGCAAAGCCATGTGTTCTTCATGGCATATGGCTATCATGCGAACCAAAGAGACTGCTTTGAATTATTAGATAAAAAAAAAAGGTTTTCCAAGTTCAGAGTCAAGATTGGTGTTGTGGTCTCTCTCTGATGGCATTTTTTGTTATTTTCTTTTGTTCAAAAGCCAGGACAAAGTAGGGAAGATGGATGTTAAGGGAGTTGGAAAGCTGGGAATACATTATGGAGAAGAAGGCTACGTTAGAAGTAGAGAACAAACAGGTAAATGAAAGATGCCATCAAAAAGATTCAGGATACAAAAAATAAATAGGAAGAACTAATGGCTAGTTAAGAATCTATGGAAGACGCCACCATTAAAGGTGTGAACCATAGCCTTAATCACACAGATACCTGTGTGCTTTAATCCTTTTTGCAGTCTTCTTCCTTTTAGACTATAAACTCTTCAGGGCAGGACTGTGTCTTTCTAGTGTCACAGTCAAATTTTTTCAATCAGAGTAATAGAATGTTTACAAAATAGGAAAAAAAAGTAGAAAACTTCATACTTGCTGAATAAATGGCACAGACAGTAGTTTTCAATGAACTCATGACTGGTGAAATCTTTCATCACTGTTAAGGGAAACACCTTAATTACATTCTGCTTCTAACATAATACTGTGTATTATGAGTCTGACAACAAATTTTATTTCAAACATTAATTTCATTTAGTAACCAGTTCATATCAGAGAATGGAGAGCTTTTGTTGCATGAGTGAACAGTTAAAAAAGACAACAAAACACTATCTTGAAATTAATTTGAAATAAAAGGAAATATCTGTAATTCATAAATTTGACAACTTTAAAGCTAATGTTTCAGCATTGCAGACTTCATATCTATATTCTGATGCTACTTCATATTAACAGCCAAAATGAAAATTCCCATACTTAACTGGCCTTAGGAGAAAACTTTGTGCTATGGCTGTTGATGTTTTTCTGTATGAAATCCTGCCTAGGTCCTGTGACCGAGGTGCTAAGCTAATCACCCTTTTTCAGCAGAGATAATAACATGCTAATAGAAACTTCTGACAAGTGACTTTTACTATTTAGCAATTAGCAACTGCCACTGTAATAGAATTGAAACATCAACAAGGATAAAATGTGAAAAATTATTTCTTCTCCCCGAAACAGTTGTTCTGGTGGAGCATTATGCTCCTGAGAAGAAAAACCTTTGCAGAGTTGATTTGATGAAGATATTTTGAAACATACAAATACGTTCATTTTATCTTTTCTCATCAGTACCTTCAGGCAGTCCAGGAACATCAGTAAATTTCTTCAAATTTAAGAAAGATTATAGAGGAGATCATAAATATAACTTTGCAGCACAGAAAGCACTATTTAGTTGAAAAATGCAGCTGAAGGATTACCCTCTGCCTAAGACTGTCTTTGTCTTGCTCAGCATGGAAATTCAGTGGTTTTCTCCCTTTTCCAAGTATGCTATCTTAAATTAACCAGTACAAATGAAATGAGGCATAAGCACAGCACAAGAACACAATTCAAATGCATTGCCCTCACAAGTTCTGTCTTGATTCCCAAGTGCATTTTCTCTGTGCTGAAAGAAACATAACACATCACCAGGGACATGACAAGAAGGGCAGAATCATCACAGAGAAAGCTTCTGCGTCACCCAGTCACCCACTGCTGCTGGAGAAGAGACTTGCTGCCTCCCAGCAGCTGTTTGCTGCTCTGGAACTGGGTTGCTAAGAACCAGATACAAATGGCAGACAGCAGTACCAGTACACCAGAGTAGGCCAAGCCCAGAGAAAAATCTAGGTCAGCTCAACTTAACGTGATAAAAGTATTTAATCTTTTCTTTCAGAAAGTCCAGTTAAATATATATGCCTTTTCTCAAATAACAATACAAAATTTGGTTTCTATTGTTTATGTCAGCAGATGGATCACGGCAAGTGGCATCTTTCTCCCTACTGGTACTTAAATAACAACAGATCAGTGTCGTGGTTTGAGTGAGTGGCAGGGGTTTTTTTGGTAGCAGGGGAGGGGGCTACAGTAGTGCCCCCTGTGAGAAGCTTCTCAAAGCTCCCCTGGCTCCAAGTTGGACACGCCTTTGCACCAAGGCCGGGCCAATTAGCTGCACCTCTGCAATACTGTATTTAAAAAGGTGAACCTGGGAGTTGTGGGAGTTGTGAGCAGGAGTTGTGAGAACATCTGTGCAAACACCGGGGTCAGTGGAAGAATGGAGGAGGAAGGGGGGAGGTGCGCTGGGGCAGAGACTCCCCTGTACCCTGTTGTAGGAGTCTGGGCCGCGCTGAGGGAAAGTTAGTGCAGGCAGAAGAATGCAAGGACAAAGACAAGGCCAGCAAAATAAGGCTGGCAAAAACACACAAGATAGCAGATAAGTGAGAAACACCTGTGGTCAGCAAAAGCACACAAGTCTGAGCAAAACAGGGTATGAGACAGGGGAGTTTTTGGCAAGTTTTGGGCTTTACGTGCTAATTGCAATTAACCAATGCAAATGCTTGTAGAGGCGCATGAACAGCGCGTGTAGATAACCTGTAGCCTAAGATAGATGATTGCGTGTACGGAACTTAGTAGGATATAAATGTAACTAGGATTGGAAAAAAAAAAAAGATGGACAATCTGATCATCACATTGGTGTTGTGTCGTTCCTGTTCCCGCACGGAGAAATAAGGACCCCAGCAAATGGTAACCCCGACACCCTGTGTGAGATGGCAGGGCCACCCTCCTGCCATCAATGGGGGTCACCGGTGGAGCAGATGCCGATTTGTGGCCTGTGGGGGGCCCCACGCTGGGACAGGTGACTGCGCCCGAGGAAGGCCGGGACCCCGTGGGAAGAAGGCCCCGCTGTTGTAGTTCAGCACTGGGAGGACCCACACACCTGTGGGAGTGACTCATGTCCGAGTTGGTTTGTGGAGGACTGTCTCCTGTGAGAGGGGAACCACGCTGGAACAGGGGAGCAATGCCAGAAGTTTCCCTGCCCCGAGGTGGAAGAAGAGGTAGCACTGACCGCACCCCATTCCCCACCCCCTGAGCTGCTGGAGGGGAGGAGGTAGAGATATCAGGAGCAAAGCTGAGCCTGGGAACAGGGAAGGGTGGGGGGAAGGTGTTTTCAAGATGCAGTAATGCTTCTCACAGTCCTAGTCTGTCTGTTAAGTGGTGGTGTTGATAGTGTCTGTGTTCTTTTTTTTCTTCCCCTAATGAGTCTGTCTTTTGCCTATGCTATAATGGATAAGGTTGTCCATCCCTGTCCTTATCTCGATTTCCTCGGCCTTTTTCTTTATTTCCTCCTTCCCAGCACTGGTGTGTGGTACTCTGTTGCCCTCTGAGTTCAAACCATGACTATCTGTTAAACACGTCCCTTTAAACAGATTTGACCTTCCAATCAAGAACAGCAAAACTCCCATTAAACCCTCAATATGCTTTTATCGTGAACCATCTGATTTACACATGCTTTTGCAAACTCTGCCCCTATTTATGTATCTTAGACCATACTTAAAATATTTCATTGTACAAGCTGATATATTTACATCACTCCTGTATTAGAAAAGCTGTAGACATGCAGTCATGTCAAATGTGAAAACCTGTCTGATTTGTTTTGAAAGATATTTCATTCTGAATTACTGTTATTACCTGGATTAATTATTCCAAATCTAGAGAATAGATGCACTGAATAGTTCATTGTTGTTATAATTCCAACAGGAACAATATGCTCTAACTTGTATAATATATCTATATAACATGCTTTGAATTTGAGTTTTAATTATATGTTATGGAAACTTGCAGACATTTCAAGTAAGCCTCTGAAAACCTTGATTTCTTTTTGTACACCTTCACAGATATGTATGCTAAAAGCCTTAGTATAAAGAGCAACCATCTGACTGTTCAAATAATTTTACAGTTGAAACATTCAAAAGCAAGTTGAACTCCACAATTGGTAAATTGCTAAATCAAGACGAAAGAAATTCCATCTAACTCCCTAACTCTATCTGTATAGCACTTAGATATGTAAGGTTGTTAGCTAAGCTCTGTCAAGGACATCAAGGGCAGGAGGCAGGCATCCCTGCAGAACAAGTGATACCATTCATCCATTGCAGATGGCTGACTTGGGAGGGGATACGTCTCTCCCCTGATTATTGATGGAGCCTGAGTGACTAGGATAGACCACATATCTATGTGTTAGTAAGGTAGGTGGAAAAAATCCTACCCCTACTGACCTAATGTCAGAGGCAGAATAGCCTTGTGCTGACCAACATGTTTTAAAGTGACTGCAGGCTTTTGCAAGCCAAACATCTTTCTTTCTTGTACTCTACCCACCATACTTCGTGTAAAAAGCTACAAACCCACCTCCATCAAATCCTCCCTTTACTGTGATGTTTATACACTAAAAGTACCTGACATGATTCAGACTGACACTGCACTTAGACCTCTGCTTAGGTCTATGATGCTGAGCAAGACAGCCTCAATGTTTCTGTACTATCCCTTTGTTTGTACCCATCTGTTGCCCTTCCTTCTACGCTGACGTAGAAATTTGGGAGTGGAGGCAGAAATTTACTTTTTTAAAAACCTGTGTTTGTACAGGGCTTGGTGTATGCAGGTGTCTATGGATACAGCTCTTAAGTGCTATGGAAATAAAAGGAATATACAGGATGAAAAAGAATACTTGATATCAAGTTATATTTCGTTAATGAGCAATTTCTATGCCAAACGGCCAGTTTCACAAGCTTAAAAGGGAGCTCTGCTGGGAGGAAGGCAGATCATCTGTTCTCCCATCACTACATTCTCTACAAGTATTATCTTCAGAGGCACATGTTTTCTGATGTTTTCTGCATTGCCCTGGTTAGGAGAAAACACAGAGGTATTTGCTAGAATGAAGCACGGCTTGAGTCACATGCTCTCAAAGGCGATGGAGCACAGAGAGAGATATATATATAACCCTGAAAAGTGGCATTACATCAGGTTTGACTAACACCAGCTCCAACAAGCCTCTCCAAATAAAGCTTGTAAAAAGGAAAGATGGTGACAAGACCTGTGTGCACTGAGACATTACTCCTGCTTATGGGAGTACTTATAAAGAAAAACTTCCAAACAAATGGACACCAGAGAAAACAAATTAAGACTCTTCTCCTTTTATTATCTAAGCAGAGATATTAAAAATGGACCTCTGTGTCTGAAGTAATGAGATTTTCCTAGTTACCAATTACTATATAGTGATGCCAGAGTTATTTTCAATAATGGATATAAATAATGTGAGATAAACTGACATAATATTAAAAATTGTGGATGACAAGAGGTCAAAAATTATAGGACTAGATATTTTAAAACTGCTTGTAATAGTTTGCAAACAAATATAAAGGAGAAGCAAATTTAACATGTTTACAATGTTGGCTTTTTTATTTTAAAAGTGGTAAAAATGTTGAAATAATTATAACACATATTGCACCCACTCCCTAATAATTTTAATTGCTCCCATTGGTTGAAAATGCATGAGGTGAACCAATAAGGTAAGTACACTAAAAAATTTTCTTCAGTACTAAAGTATAAAAAGATAATTGGAAAGGTGACAAGAAAGCAAAATATGTTATGTACAATGGTGTATTTGGAACTAATTATGTCGTAGACTACTCACTCAAAAATAGAAAATGTATTTGCTAACGAGCATGAAATTTTTTCTGGCTCATGGATAACCAAGTGGGAAATCTCAGTATTGTCTTGCATTGGAGTTGTATTACCCATTCACGTGCTCGCTTTTTATAGCAGAAAACTAGCAAATTTACAATGGAGCTGCATCTAGAGGATATATAAAAAAGACCAAGGAGGAGACAAAACTACAATGCAGATAAAAGTTCTTGGAGAAAAAATGGAGAATTTATTAATTAGAAAATACCTCATCTATCCAGATGGACATAGGTTGTTTTGATGACTAAGTTGCTTCAGAGGAGAAGACTCTTAACTCCCAGATGACAACTACAAAAAGGGAAGGATTTTGAGGGACTTCTCTGTCACAGCAATAGTCATCAGCTCAGAAGGACTGAGATGCCCAAGTCTGTGGTGAGCAGACTGGAAGTTGATGTAGGTGGGGGAGAATTGGTGACATTCACTTTGCATAGCTTTGGATGACTACAACATAGACACTTCTGAGCTGCTTGCTTTTGGATCTTTCAAAGTCACAAGGAAGAACTAAAGGCTTTTAGATCGCCCCAGATCAGAGAGGTCCACATCTCACCTCTGACAATGAAGAAGGACCACTGTGACTAGCTTAGCTGTAGTCATCTGCATTTTATCACGTGAATCCTCTCTGCTCTGTGTCACTTTTGCTTTGTTTTAAATCCATTTAAAATCCCAAGTCACATCCTTCGGCAAGTAAACTTGGTTTTTTGAGAAGTCAGAATAGTGCTTCATAGCTCTTGGTAGGAAACCTGTGCAGATGCTGATGTTAAGATTGTTAGGTCAGCAAACAAGAAGATGAACCAGAAGTCTTTGTCAGGGAACAGATGGATTTCTGGATTTCTGTGTCACCTGACAGGGGTCCACCTGGGGGCTAGAAGATCTGTAGAAGGCCACCTCCCTTTAGGAGAAAAGCTCTGCTCATCTCTGCAGCAGGAAAAGGTGCCACAGATGTCTCCTGGTGTATGAGTTTCTTGCTAGCAAAATTTCTGCCTTGCTCCTAGATCTCCAGTTAGTAAAGCAGAGCCATTGGGATGAATTAACAGCATAAATGCTGGTAGAGACAGTGACTGTGTAACTTTTAAGCAGAGATGTGAAAACAAGCCACAGACTGTGACATGGAGTCAGAATTTATTTCCTAGGAAAACACATACTTGCTCAGCACAGATTTCAAGTCTGCTCCCCATGCAATGAGCAATAAGTAGTATGCACAGGTTAAAAAAGGTCATTTGTCTCTGTACACCACTTAAATATTTCTTTATTATATATATTTGTATTTTCTTTTTTATGATATACATTAGTGTCTGATGACTAGCATGACACATCTTTTCCTTTTTAAAAATAGTTTAAGATTTCAGTTTGCATTTTCTTACAGAAATACCTAAGTAGCACAAGAAACACTTTATACTAAACAGTCCAGTGAAATTAAACAGCCGATTTGTCACTGATCCTGTCTCCAAGAGTAGGCAGCAGCCTGCTCACAGCTCTTGAAAGCCAGACTAATTACTGAAGAAAATGCACACAGACATAACTCCACAGGCCTTTCCCCCACCCCCTAAATTTGTCTATACTGCCCATGAAAAACTCAATAACAGAAACAAAACACAAAGAAACATCTTTTAGAAGAAGCATCTTGTTTAGTAGATAGGCCACAATACATAAAACATTATCAGCTGCCACAGAAGAAACAGCAAGTCCAGCAGATTTCCTCTGCTCCTGATGTAGTGTAACTGGCATTCACAGCTGCAGCGGCATTTCTCAGAATAGATGGAAAAATTAATATACTGCCTATGGCTACTCATGTTTAACAACCGACTGCACTATTTCTCTCCTATAAATACAGGATTGCAAACACATGCTGCAACAAGTCATCACAGTGGGCACACTCCCATGGTGTGTCTATGTTTATAAAATTTTTAACCGTAGAAAAATCCTAATTATCTCTTTCAAATTCCAGCCAGTGTAACCAAAAGAGCACTGTGTCACAAGGCAGAGGACTCTAACACCCAGGTCACTTTCCTCCACTCAAGAAAATTACACTGGCAGAGGTTCTCTTCTCAGTAAGCTTGGAAAGAAACCAAGCACAGAAGCAGTAGGAAAAAATCTCCCCTTGCAGAGGTAGGAACAACACTGTGCTTGCTTGCATAAATGCATAATATGAACAACACTTTGAACAGGAAAAAGGCTATCTAGGAGTATGGAATGCTGAATGTTTATATATTCACAGGAATCTTCCAAATATGGAGAAGCTACTACCACAGTATCACAGTTTTGCAAGAGGTAAGATTAACAGATCTTTGAAAGTTATCAGGTTTTGCGGTGGTGGAAAAAGTTAGTATATGAAAAAAGGAACAGATTTTATGGTTTTATGCAATTATTAGTCATTACAGGGTTTGAAGTCAGCAGCAAATTAATTTTTGTTAGCAAAACAGATTTAGCTTACTTTGACTTGTGTGTATGCTACAGATATGAAGAACTTTCTTGATTCATGTACGGAATTTTTAGAACTTTGTTTTTCCTTCTGCTTAATTAAGGCAGTAAGTTTGGACCCATATCTGTTGCAAAAGTTAGGACAGAAAATGACAGATTTTATTTTAGCAAAGGAAGAAAAATTAAATTCATGATTATAGGTACAGGGAGAAAAGGGAGATGAGGATAGCACTTTGTATTGGCATGTCTTTTATAGTTAATTAGTCCTATTTTGTTTACAAATACTTTTGATATTTCTGACAATGTTTTCCTTGTCCAGCTGACAGTCTTCTGTTTATTACTGAGCAACCCACCAGCTTTTAAAAAACACTTTATCTTATTACATGAAAATGTCATCTGGTAACTGTAATTATAAATTCACATTATATCTGGGTATGTGTTATGATATTATGAGCTGGCAATCTTTTGTGGTGACTATTTTTCCAAATTTTGAATTCTAGAACACATTTCCAATATCTGCAGTCTTGCACAAGGTAGAAATTTGCTGAAGTGGAGAAAAAATATCATTTTGACTTGCTTTGAGTTTTGATCTTCATATTTGACCAAAGCCTCAAATACTGGCTAATGACTTGGTTCCATATTCATATGTTATCAAAGCTGAAAATAATTAACAAGTTTGGAAAGGTCTGCTAAGGTGTCTGGGTAGTTGTCTGTGACTTGAATTTTGGGGATCAAGGCTGGTGATCCTTCCAGAAGGACGTGTTTCCAATGAGAAGTTATCAGTTTGAAGCAGGACTCAAGGTACAGCTGTAGAGCTGCATGATCTGGGTTGTGCAGTCAGTCAGGGTTTAAAATTGTTTTGTTTGCCACTGAAATCTGTGCGGAAAAATCCAAACATTATTAACAATTGCGATATTCAGAGATGTATAATATGTGCTTAGCTCACTAAATCAGACAATTTAAAATATTTGAAAATTCTATACACGAAACCTATTATTTTATAATTTATACATCACTTAGTATTACAGAAGTTGCTCTGCTTTCAGTATGTGGTACTATCAGTACCAGAATGCTTCATTTGAATAACAAGCTTAGCCATATTCTGCTTTGGTTAGCAACTGTACTGAATTAGTTTTATTTTCACAACCAGCTACATGGAAGTCGGTACTGACTCAGGTTACATATTTCATATTATATCAAGCAACCTAAGCCACTACTTTCTGCAAAAAGAATGATCACTTTCTCCTTGAGAACAAGGACATACAGCATTTTATTTATTCTGTCTTTATCCATTCTCTGTCTTTTAAAGAATAGCAAAAGCTATTTATTCTTCTAACCTCTACGTAAGCAGCATGATGACTAAAGTGTGGCTTCGACTCAACAAAACCAGGGAGGAAGAGAGATGACAGGCTGGATTCAGGGAAATATGCTATTCTCTTGTACTTGGATTCTTCTGAGCCTTTAGCAGACAAAAATGCCACATCGTTTTGTGTGGACTTGAGGCAGTACAGCTGGTATCAATAGAGGTTATACCACTAACAGCAAGCAGAACAGGAGATACATGTAAGTGAGAAAATGTGTTTCCTCTGCAGAAGCATAACCAGAGACCCTTTTGAGATGATAAGGTGCATGGTATTTCAATTGTGAGGGATTAGTGTCTCATGCTAAACCTGTAGTAACTATAAGTCCTATCTAAACAAGCTTCCTGGACTCTCTCTAGGTCAGTAGGAAGGGACTGGCACTACATGGGGCAATCCTTTCAGTACACCAACAGCTGCCTAAAATAGGTGGAATGAATTCCCACTGCAGCCTTTCTATTCCACAGAAAGATGCTAAACAACTATTCTAGGGTTGAATTGAATGTTTAAAGAACTGGCCTCAGAACTCCATGTTCCTAAGCATGGCTACATCTTGGAACCTAAGTCTCCAGCTATGATTAATGTAAACCTCACAGACGAGATGATAAAGAATCAGTAAAAACTGCAGTGAGAATAATTTAGCTATTTGAAAGCTTTGAAACATTTTCACTTCATCTTTGAAGTCTAAGGAAGCAAGATTGTATGAAGTCCTACTTTTTAATTTAATTTTCCTTTTGTTAAATGAGTCATCTTTTCATAAGCCTGTACCATCATTCTGTGACAAAAATAAAGTATCAGACAGCAAAGTATAAGGTCAAAGATAGGCTTTGATGACATTTGAAATTTGATGGAAGAAGGAAACAGTTTTTAGTAATTATTATTTTCAATTGGATTAGTAGTTTATTATAGAATACTTCATATTCCAGAAAAAAATTACACTTGATAATTAGCTACTTTATTATATCTAGCCACAGTATATTTCATAGAGGTCTCAGCAAATTTCTCAAGTACATTTGTAACTTGCAAGTCTAAATTCCACAGAAAGTTAATAGCTCTTATGCTACTAAATCACAGATACTTAGTTTGGATTCCTCGTGTTTATCCCAATTGAAACTGCAAAAACCAAACGGGTTTAGGTGACCACAGATTTCACACCTATTAATACATTCAGTGGTAGGATATTTTGGTAATTTACTGATGTATAAAATACACATTCTAAATGCAAATGTCCTTTTCTGTTGAAGGCCAGCTAAGACCTATGCACCATGTTAAAATCCTCAAAATAGGACTGCTTTGGTAAAAGTGACTTTCACCCAAAAATAATTTAACGTGGATTAGTTAGGATTTAGAATTATTGTGAGGAGTGTAGAAAAATGCACTAGGTTTAATCAAAAGGAGGGTGTTTTCTTGGCTGAATAACACTCTACTGTTGAGATTAAAGAAAGAAACATCTAGGCCAAATTGAAAAATTCTCTTCAATTTTACAACATTCAAGCTGGGCTTGAAAATTCAACCAGCAATTCAAAGAACAACAATGAAAAAGTGAACATGTTAAGAGCAATACAAATCCAAATTCAGGTCAAGAGGCAATGGGCACAAACTCAAACACAGGCTCTGTCTGAACATCAGGAAACACTTTTTTACTTGAGGGTGACCAAGCAGTGGCACAGGTTGCCCAGAGAGGTTGTGGAGTCTCCATCCCTGATGATGTTCAAAAGCTGACTTGACATGGTCCTGGGCAACTGGCTCTAGGTTGCCCTGCTTGAGCAGGGAGACTGGAGAACATGACCTCCTGTGGTCCCTTCCAACCTCAACCACTCTGTGATTCCGTGAAATTGGGGAGGATGAAGCTCTGTAAAAAGACTAGCCACTCTATACATTAAGAAATTCTTTAAATGCCAGGATAATACTGAGAGTTCATCCCCGCAGCATAATTATGCTTCCTTTTTTTATTTTTTTAACGTATTCACTCTCTTTCTTCTTGAACAGTTCATCAGTACCTAACTTCTGCTACCAAATAGGTAGGCTTAGTTACAGAACAATGCACAAAGTATTGTACTTAAGAGACAATTAGTTTTTCAAATGTGCAGTTATGTTTTAAACAGCGTCACCACCTCCTACTACTCTTTTTTTCTTTTGAATACATTCAAAAGAAAGTTATCAACAAAATTCCTTACACAAATCAGAAGGGAGTAGGGTTCAAATAACCAGTGTTTATGTGGACACTCTAACCCTCGTCTGGAACTCTAAAAATTTCTTTAAAAATAGCTGCTTCTACCTGAAAGTCCTCTAGTTTGCTGAAAGCATGAGTCCAGTTCTTGAGCTTCGATTGTTTGGAAATACTGGGCAACGGTTTACAGCCAGAGTATTGACATCCCATGCACTGTAATGTGAAAATACAAAAGAAGCTAGTACTTCAGTCCTGAAAAGGAGCATCCACTGCAATAGCTTTATTCACAGAAAGCCAGCCCCAGAAGACATGTCTAGGTAAAGAAAGCATCTTGCTTTGCCCAACCTTTTGAATGCCACAATTCCCAGTTTAGGCTCAGTCTAGACAGGTGTCTTCAGGGCTGCTACCACCAGTTTACGCTTACTGAACAGTATTACTCCACCCACAGCCACACTTAAATGTCTCTGTCTTACTGTTGTGCTGGAATAAATCTTAGTACAACCACAAGCAAAATTTAATCACACTGAAAATAAACCTATCAAGAGTACTCAGGCTGTCTCTATTGCCTAGAGGAGTGTAACTTCAACCAAACTCAGCTTCCAAAGATATCCCAAAGATAATCTATTATTTGTCTATAGTCACATACATTAGATGATCTACAGACATACAGCATGGAAGTAAAAGGCCAGTTCTGTCAGAAATGTGTTGGTAATTCAATAAATCAGACCATAAATGGGAGTAAAAGTAATTGCATTGGAACTATGCTAGAGATAGCTTCAGTGTGGGATGAAGCTAAAATCTCATTACCTAAAATCAACACCGTTAAGTTTCTAAATAGACCGGTCAGGCATGACTGCCTGGAATAACAGTGGCCTGTTGGTCTCTCCCACCTCCTAACTCAGCACTGTACTAACAAACAAGGACTTTTCCAGTTTTGTCAGTCAGGTCCTCGGAGTATCTCTCCTAGCAACTCTCTCCCACTGTAGTTTTATAATGGTACTGTAAAACACTACCACATTCTGTACTGTTGCTTGGGAATACCGCTCAGGCACTCAAACCATCTTTTCTGACACGCTCAGAGATAAAAGACTATTTTTACAACTGTTTTGTTACATGATAATATCACAATTACCTTTTCTCCAGTTTTAGTCACCTAGACCATTGTACCTAAAGCCTCCAAGCAACAGATCTATTACAAGAACTGATTTCTTTTTGATGTGAGGATTGCACACATATATATACATAACTATACCTTTTAATGTAAAAGTTGCTCTTGAAGTTGGGCTCAAAATGGACCCAAAGCTCCACAATGAAGTTCATTTTCTCTTCAGAGAGTATTGTCAAAGACCTTTTTTTTTCATTTGAAATTATACAGACTACAGTGAAGTCATTATGTATGATTACAGTACCCTGCACCAAGAGAAATAACAGTCTTCAGGAAAAAGAAAGAGCTATGACACAGTCCTGATGATCTTGAATACCACAGGCAAAGCCTTTAAATAAAGCTGGTGGTCAGATAATCAGGAAATGGTTGAGTAAAATATTGATAAGGCATAAAGATTTATTGGAATATTTTAAGTCAATTACACATAAACAGTTTTATAGGATATCCTTGTTAGTTGGAAATATTTGGGGCCCTAGGAACCTGACCAGCACATGTAAACAAGGTCAGAAAGAAAGAATCAGGACTTTTTTTCATTCTATTCCTTGTACAGACTCAAGAACTGTTCCATTCAGGGAAAGAGAATTGCTTATCATTAATTCCAAAGAGATCTGGATGATGGCCCTATCTGACCTTCTGGTAGCAGAACCGCAGGTCTGGTAGGCATCATCAACAACGCCAGAAATATTCCCCAGACTCCCACTCCAGCTCTGCTCACATGAGACTCAAAAGACAACAGCCCCTATTTTCATGTGTTTCTATTCCATGGTCAAATTAGCACTTTTTACTCAAATATTATTGTAATATAAAGATTATACAGAATAATTTCTGAAGAAAACAATTATTTATTTTTGGTCACCAACTTTTCTGTTTTGGACTCTATCCATGTAAAATCTTCTAATAAATGGAAAAGCTGTGCCTGTTTTCCTTCTGGAATGTTGGCCATTTAATGGCACTGAACCTATTTTTAAACAAGATCCTCTATCTTAATCTTTTTATCTGATAAAGTCATATTTAATCCTTTCTTACAATAGATGATAAACTAAGTAGTTTGTAATCTCCTGCTACATATCCCTAGGACACTTAATAAATTGCTTGCATTAGACTTCTCCCAAAGTTCAGAAATCCCTTTCTCCAAAATGGACATTCTACATATCTTTAAAATGTTCATTTAACTCTTCACTCTGTTTGCTCCTTCCCAGAACTGTATATTGTTCCCTCTCAAAATTGAGATAAAGTATAACCTAGATTCCATAGAAAGTCTTGCAATTTTTCCAAGGATACAAATAAAGGAATTCTTCACAATAACATTAAATCTAAATTATCCAAGAAACTTCTGCATTACAATAACTAAATAACCTAATTAACCCTATTTAGATGCATGCTAATAAAATACTTACTTGGAAATAGTTTTCTTGAAAAATATACAGTAAATATTTTATATATGTGTGTATATATACATATATGTTAACTAAAAAGGCCATAAGTGTTTGAAGGTTTTTTGCTGAACTTTCCTGAGTTTTAAAAGGAAAGCTAAGCACTTTGTAAGGATGTGTTTTGAAGTGTGAAGCACTCTCTTTACTTCCTGTTAAAAAGCATTCAGATTTGAAGCATTAGTTCAGAAAACATAGCAACATAACAGTATTCTAAATAGTCAACATAGGAACGCAAAGCTTAAAAAGACATTACTAAGCTAATTTATGTTTAGAACCTAAATTCCTGCAAGAATAATATGAAATCTTTTTTTTTTTTTTTTTTTTAACCTAAAGGTGGTCTTCCATATCCAAACCAACCAGAAGGTTGAAAGCCTGAACATCACAATCACAGTGCTTTCTAATGCTATGAGTTTAGACAAAGAGTACTGGACCATTAATATAATCCCTTTTGGGAACATAAGTTTTCCATTACAGATACATAAGTTCCTAGATCATGTACCCATCAAGTGTGATTCCACCTGTCAAAATCATAGGCCAAGGCCAAACAGCCACAGGTAGCTCATAAACTACATGGAAAACATTGTTATCATTTTAAAAAAAATGTTTTGCCAAGTTCATATATTCTGATGGTGATTATCTTGTTGTTGTCTTTAACTAGATGACAACTAATGAAAAAAAATGTTGCTCTGATGTCTTGGTGGCTAAAACAAAGCAGAATCTAAGCAAAGAAGCTTTCTTATTTCTACTCTTTAATTAACTACATTATTTCAGAAGGCTTGATCCAAAATAAATTATTTCTCTAAATACTAACATTACTTAGCTCACAATACCAGATACAATGCAGCGCTAAGCCAAATTCATTGGAGGCCTTTAATCTGAATTTCAGACTTGAAAAATTATCTTTCACCTTCTCTTGAAATAAGACAAAAGTAACAGTGTTATAGTTTATGATTAAAAAAGAGAAAAAAAAAAAAAGTAAAACATGAAAATCGTTTCCTTTCTCTTTCTTAGCCTGCACCACTGATCTCATCCAGAATTGTGTTCCTCTGCCTTCCTGGGAGGTACCTGCAAGTTGGATGGCAGACAAGTCAGAGTATGCGCTCCAGCTCCGATGTGGGCAAAACTAACCAAGGATGTACGCAAGGAGTATTACATACATTTACAAAATGGCTGCTTTTTGTATTTGCTTCAGATTTGTGACTCTTCAGCAGTAGTCAAGCCCCATCACTGGGTTGTAAGTGACTTTATTACAATATTAATAAAGCCACTAGCATGTGGCAAATCCAGAGATTTTTTTTTTTTGCTGTATAATATAATCAAATGAGAACTGCTTCCATAAAATTGAACAAAGGAGAAAAGAAAATTCTGAGACCATGAACAACTCTGTTAGGTGAGTTTTATAATGCAGGTAGCCGACGATTTAAAACTCTTTGACTACAGTAAGGATTTAGGGATGGTTATTATTTCATTGCCTCAAATTGTAAAGACTTAACATCTTATTCTAGAACAAGATAATGGGAGTGAAATATTATTGAAAGGCAAAAAACTATTTTTATCAATTACTTGTGCTCCTTTGAGGATGTAATCCTCATTAAGAAAGAAATTCATAAGTGGAAAATAAATCCTTCAAAACAATTTTCATAGCTACTCTCACTAGAATAATTTAGACTAAATACCTCATTGTATTAATACAAATTAGTTTTTATTATACAATGGATACTTTTAAATAAAACCCTGTAATTTAAATAAATTCAGGAACTATCATAATGCTTCAGGAATGTATGAGTACCCTACACATAGGAAAGGAAAACTGGGCTTCATATGTCACTGGAACAGAGCAAAAAGATATAAATAAATGTAGCTTACATATCGAATGTGGGTTGCATGTAGGTATCTATGTGTACCACAGGGAAACAGTTTGGAGGACATCACTGTAAAGTTTTCAAGATTTTGTTAAGTTCATGCTTTAACATGGATGTTGAATATTAATTACTACTATTATTTTTACTTTCTATTTTGCCATTAAAATATTCAAGGTCTTGTATCACCTTAAATGTATATCCAGTCCTGTTCTGAAGAGCTTACAAAAGAAGAGATCTTGTTTATCCTACATGCTTTGCTCTATTTACCAAAAATGAAATGCATTTTAAATGTTGACTTTTGTACCAAGTGATTTTAATTTGTTTTCTATTAAGGACTGATATCCATGAGAAGTAAAATAACCTTTTATGTCTACTTTAAAAGCCTCAGATACTTCCTTCTTGTACTGCACATGGGGACAATATGAATTATTATAAGCTTAAAAGTAATTGCCAACAATAATGTTTAATTCCAACACAGTATCTATTCCCCTAGTTTATTACTATTTTTTTCATTATTCCTGCTATATTATTTCATCATAAGTCTTCGAAGAATCAGTCAAACTACAATCTAAATACTAAGTATACTAAATTTTCTGTCTTCAAGAATAGACACCTTCTGTTTGCCTCAGTCTTTAGCAGTGGAACTGGTTGTTCCCTGGACACCCAGCCTCATGAGCTGGGAGATGGGGAGGGGAAGCAGAATGAGGTCATCACAATTAAAGAGGAAGTGGTCAGAGACCTGCTACATTGCTTGGATGCACACAAGTCTGTGGGACTGGATGGATTACACCCAAGGATGGTGAAAGAGTTGGCAGATGTGCTCACCAAGCCACTTTCCATGATTTACCTGAAGTCATGGCTAACTGGGGAGGTCCCACTGGACTGGAGGGTGGCAAATGTGACACCCATCTACAAGAGAGGCAGAAAGGAGGATCCAGAAAACTATAGACCTGTCAGTCTGACCTCGGTGCCAGGGAAGGTCATGGAGCTGATCATCTCGAGTGCCATTAAAAGTCATATAATGGACAACCAGGGGATCAGGCCTAGTCAGCATGGGTTTATGAAAGGCAGGTCCTGCCTGACAAACCTGATCTCCTTCTATGGCAAGATAAGCCAACCATTGGACAAGGGAAAAGCTGTGGATATTGTCTACCTGGATCTTCGAAAAGCATTCGACACAGTTCCCCATAGGATTCTCATAGAAAAACTGGCTGCCCATGGCCTGGATGAGCGTACGGTCTGCTGGGTCAAGCACTGGATGGATGGATGGTCCCAGGGAGCGGTGGTCAATGGAGCTAAATCCAGCTGGCGGCCGGTCACAGGTGGTGTTCCTCAGGGCTCGGTGTTGGGACCATTTCTGTTCAACATCTTTATTGATGATCTTGATAAGGACATAGAGTGTATCATCAGTAAGTTCACAGATGACACCAAGTTAAGCGGGAGTGTTGATCTGCATGAAGATAGGGAGGCACTACAGAGAGACTTGGATAGATTGGATCGGTGGGCCAACGTTAACGGGATGAGCTTCAACAAGGCCAAGTGCTGGGTTCTGCACTTGGGCCACAACAACCCCATGCATCACTACAGGCTTGGGGAAGTGTGGCTGGAGAGCTGTCTGGAAGAAAAGGATCTGAGGGTTCTAATTCACAAGCAGCTGAACATGAGCCACCATTGTGCCCAGGTGGCCAAGAAAGCCAACGGCATCCTGGCTTGTATTAGAAATAGTGTGACCAGCAGAAGTAGGGAGGTGACAGTCCCCCTGTACTCTGCACTGGTGAGGCCACACCTGGAGTATTGTGTCCAGTTTTGGGCACCTCAATACGAGAGAGATATCGAGGTGCTGGAGCGAGTGCAGAGGAGGGCAACGAAGCTGGTGAAGGGCCTGGAGAACAAATCCTATGAGGAGCGATTGAAGGAGCTGGGACTGTTTAGTTTGAAGAAGAGAAGTCTAAAGGGAGACCTCATCACTCTCTACAACTACCTGAAAGGACATTGTAGAGAGGTTGGTGCTGGTCTCTTCTCACAGGTAATGAGTGATAGAACAAGAGGGAATGACTTTAAACTCCAACAGGGGAGGTTCAGACTGGACATTAGGAAAAAAATTTTCACAGAAAGAGTGGTCAGACAGTGGAATAGGCTGCCCAGGGAGGTGGTGGAGTCACCATCCCTGGATGTGTTTAAGGGTCGTTTAGATGAGATGTTGGGGGATATGGTGTAGGGGAGAATTTTGTAGAGTAGGGCTGATGGTTGGACTCGATGATCCCAAGGGTCTTTTCCAACCTGAATGATTCTGTGATTCTGTGGTTCTGTGTTACAGTTAACATTCCTCTAATACTACAAATAATTACACGCATAACTGAACTTTAAAAACAAACAAATAAACAAACAAAAAGAGGATATATAAAGAAAAAAAAAAAAAAAAAAAAAAAGAGGATTTCTCCTGAGAAGAGGAAACAGGTCAAATAACAGGATCACAGTCCTGGACTTCAAAAGAGCAGATTTTAGTCTATTTGGGGATTTGCTTGGAAGTATCCCATAGGAGACCATCCTGGAGAGATGAGGGGTCCTGGAGAGCAGATCAGCTTTCAAGGATCACCTCCTGCATGCTCAAGAATGGTCCATCCCCACACCCAAGAAGGTGGCAGGAGGCCCGCATAGGTAAAAAAGGAGCTTCTGACTAAACTCAAGCATCAGAAAGATATCTACAAGAGGTGGAATCAGAAACAGGTGACCAGGGATCTATACAGACACTGCCCAAGCATACAATGGCAGGGTTAGAAAGTCAAAGGCTACCTGAAGTTGAATCTGGGAAGGGACGTGAAGGGCAAGAAAGGCTTCTACAGGTATATTAGCAGCAAAAGGAAGACTAAGGGAAATGTAGTCCTGCTGCTGAATGGGACAAGTGACCTGGTGGCAAAGGGCTTGGAAGAGACTGAGGTACTTTTTGTCCCTTCTTCATTGTGGTGTTTACTTGTAAGATTTTTCTTCACGAATCCCATGCCATTTAGATCAGAAGGAAAGCTGGAGCAAGGAAGACTTACCCTTGACAGAGGAGGATCATGTTAGGGAGCATTTAAACAAACTGGACATACACGTGGTCCATGGGATATGACAAGTAGCGATAGGACAAGGGGTAATGGTTTTAAACTAAAAGATGGTAGATTTGGACTAGTTATAAGGAAGAAATTTTTCACAATGAGTGTAGTGAAACACTGGAACAGGTTGCCCAGAGAGATGGTAGATGCCCCATGCCTGGAAACATTCAAGGTCAGGTTGGATGGGGCTCTGAGCCACCTGATCTAGTTGAAGATGTCCCTGCTCATAGCAGTGGGGGTTGGACTACATGACCTTTAAAAGTCCTTTCCAACTTAAACTATTCTGTGATTGCAAGGTCACTCATCATGGTGCTTGGAAGAGGCTCCTGAAGACTGGAAGAAAGGAAACATCACTCCTATCTTTGAGAAAGGCAAGAAGGTCAGGAACTACAGTCCAGTCAGCCCTACCTCAAATCCCTAGAAAGGTGATGAATCAAATACCACTGGAAGCCATTTCCAAACATATGTAGGGCAAGATGGTGGCTGGGAGTAGTCAGCGTTGATTTACAAATGGAAAGCCATGCCTAACCAATCTGACAGCATTCTGTTGTAAAACTACTGTCTTGGTGGACAAGGAGAGAGTATTGGATGTTGTTTACCATGACTTGAGCAAGCATTTAGATGCTGTATCCCATAATATCCCATGTCCTCATGGACAAATTGATGAAGTACAGGATAGGTAAGTAGACAAGGTGAACTGAAAACTGGCTAAACTGCCAGTCTGAAAGCCTTGTGATCAGTGATAGAAATCCAGCTGGAGGCCAGCTACTAGTGGAGTACCCCAGGGGTCAATACTGAGTCAATACTGTTCAACAGCTTCATTAATGAGCTGGACAATGGGACAGAGTTAACTCTCAGTATAAAATTGGGACGAAAAGATTGATACACCAGATGGTTCTGCTGCTATTCAGAAGGACCTCAACAGTCAGGAAAAATGAGCCACTGATGCATCCTTGCATCAAAGAAGACAGGGAGCATCCTGGCTGCCATTAGGGAGAACGCTGACAGCAAGTTGAAGGAGGTGATCCTTCCCCTCTGTTTAGCACTGGTGAGGCCACCTCTGGAGTGCTGTGTCTACTGCTGGTCTCTCCAGTACAAGAAAGTCATGGCCATACTGGAATGAGCCCAGTGAGGAGCCACAAAGACGACTGAAGGGATTTAAGGGATTGAAGCATCTGACATTCAAGTGACTGAGAGGGGATGTTTATCCTCAAGAAGAGAATGGTCATGTGGAATCTCGTCCATGTTTATAAGGACTTGATGGGGGGTAGTAAACAAGACAGACCCAGGCTATTCTCAGTGGTGCACAGTGACGGGACAAGAGGCAATGGGCACAAATTAAATGCAAGAAATTCCACTCAAACTCATGAAGCTTGTTTATTATGAATGTGGTCAAGTACTGGCACAAGTTGCCCAGAATTGTGGTTTCCAACCTTAGAGATGCTCAAAACCTGACTGAAGATAGCCCTGAGCAACATGCTCTAGCTGATCCCTGTTGGGGTGATCTCCAAAGGTCCCTTCCAAGCTCAGCTGTTCTGTGACTCAGTGATATCTACAAACACTGGGCCTCCTTTCAGAATCAATCACAACTTTGAAAGAGAGCCAAACTATATGGTCTAACTGAGTATTTCATGGACTAAAACAAAGGTGGATTTTCTCCTTTCTGAAAATGAGTTAAGTTCATCAGAAGTAAACTTACAGACAAAAGTTCACACAAAAAATTTGTTCTATTCTTCTCACTCTTATTCCATCACTAAAAGGTAACAAAGATGTCTTTTCAGATTTAAAATGTGATGTTCTTTTTGAAGGCTATTCAAGAGCAACAGCTGTCAAAGAGGATTTAGGGTTCACTGAGTTTCAGACATTATATAACACAGCTGTGAACCCTGAAAGACTATTGATCCAATAGCCCCTTCTAATTGTTAATTGAGGCAAGAATATCCACATTGACATGACACCAAAACTAATAGTTCCAGGCACCCATAGAAGTCCCACAGATTTCCAGTTTAACTGCAGACTCAAAAATTTTATCACAAGCATGAGAAAATAAAATCTGTCATAAAAGTACTTAAAAAGTGAAAGTGGTACTTGATTAGCCAACAGATTATTGTTTGTGAGACTTGCAGGTATCTTTGAGAACCTAGGGAGTGCTCTTCTTCAATAACACTTTACATTTTATAGTAAAGTTTTACAATCACAAACAATGGGGACTATTTATGGATTAAAGAAAAATCAATTAGAAACTCAGACCTCAGTTCTCCAGATTTTCCCCCAAAGGTCTTCATGCTACAATGGCTACAGTGAGGACTAAAGATCAAGATTTCAAACTAATTTGTTATTTTTTTGATGGATGATTGATGAAGAATGCTAAAATCTGGAGAGTAAATATATTGAGTCAACATTGTAAAGTACCTAAGTTAATTGGAATTTTAAGCCACAATTTTTTCAAAATTGGTTTAAGGCCAGATTTGGAAAGACATTTAGATAGAGACAGAGGTAGCCATAAGCAATTTATATGTCAAATAACAAAATAACATTAAATTCTCACTGATCACTGATAAATATTTTAGGTAATTATACAACTATTAAAATATGCTCCTTAGACATTAAGGAACAAAGAAATTTGTAGGATATCCAGAGACATGCAAGTGAATCAAGAGTCTCAACTCCAATGGCAGTCTCTGGGACTTAGATTCTAAATGAGTGTCACCTTGTGAAAATGGGGCAGACTTCAAAGTTACTTATGTGCTTTTGAAAAGGCCACCCTTTTTGAAAATGAGTTAACATTTACACAGCCTGGTCACAGTAGCCTGAAGAACATTAGATTCCAAAATCACAAGGACGGTGATCTCATGTTAAAAATCTTTTTAGATATAAAAATTAATGCTTATATGTATGGCTCAGTCTGAATGCTAATTACACAATTTAAAAGCAATGTTAAAAAACCCAAAAACATTAAGGCTGCAAAATTAACCCTGCAGAGATTATTGAATATTAGAATTAAGGTTTGCTGGTGTAGCTTTAAATTTGGTTTTAGGTGCTTAGGCACATTATTTAACCATATGGTCATATATTACTTTTCTCTGAGGATCTATGTCATTCAGAGAATGACAGTGCCCACAAATTTAATCAAAGTTCTATACTTAATGAGCCTATAATGTGGTTGCATACAACTTTATATGCAAATAGCCAGTTGTGCATCTAAGTGGCTACTTGTATGTGTTATTATCTGATTTGCATGCATAATCACTGTAATTATACAGTTTTAAAATGTGAGCATAGTGTTCACAGCTGAAAAATATGACTTTATTAGTCATGCCTATTAATCAATCATTTACTTACTATGTGTTTACATTAAACAGTTGCTCTTTGCATAACTTACATTGCCTCCTTTCCTACAAGATTCATCCTGTTCCTTTTACTTAATCATTGTGTCTGTCATTTGGGAGGCAGAGACTACATGCACCTCTGACAAATAGAAAGCTCCATGTCTTATGGCTGCAATCTGTGATCTATGCACTCTGTACTCAGTTATCCTGTATAAATCCAGAACAATTTAAAAAACTAGGACAGATCTGTGCATCCAAATTAGTTAATATCCCCTTTTCCAAGTAATATGAGGTTCTATTACTCCCACTTATATTTAATGAAAATTGTCAAAAATACCATATCAGTTCTGAATTTGTTCTCCTCACTGGCCACTCCACAGTGCAAACCAAAATTCAAGCCAGGAGTTTTACAGTCCAGAGGCTGAAGAGTGTGAGAAAAGCATGAAGACATGTTACTCTTCATCAAGCAAATATGTTGTATCCAATTTGTATGATCTGCTAATCTCATTTTATAGTTTTCATTCACTACATACTAAATCCTCAATATAGGCTAATCTATTTTCTTAATTATGGGAAGTGTAAGTGGGAAGACCAGAAGACCTCTATATTCTCCAGGAAATAGGCTGTTATTCTTTTGTAATCCATATGTCAGTCTGTTCTGCTATATTATGCACCATTACCTGTATAAATTCCAAATTATAAAGGACAAAATATCAGGAAAACATACCATGCACATTATTTTCATTAAGTCTAGGGAAGCAAATAAAATCTGCTATGTGAAGACGTTTGTCATAAGATAATTATTACACATGCATTAATCAGAGAAAAATTGAAATCGAATTAAGATGTCAGAACTGATCAGCATCATTACAACATCTCTGAAGGCACTGTGATGCAGAAAAGTGTTCAATGTTCCATTAGGAAACTTGTGATAGAAGAGCTGTGCATAAAAAAGGATCTCTGAGGCCATGAAGGTCAGTAATCAGTTAGATATGATGTTTCATAATAAAGTTCATCTTAAAATTAATCTAGTCTTGTCACAACAGCCAGGTGGCAGCATGCTTCTGTGATGACCTTTGGTAAGACACATCAATGATACTATCCGACTGAAACAAACACTAAGAGAAAGACAATGTGGTCTGAGAAAACAGGATGCAACTGCACTGCACTGCACATCAGCACTCCACAACTCTCGTAATTAAGTTGGAGCCAGCTTCGAAGAGAGACTGTACAGGCGAGAGTTACTACGTGACCATTTGAGTGAATGCATTTAATTAGATTGTTACAATTAATGAGATGGAACATCTGTCAGGATAATCCTCATGATACACCTTCTTTAGGATAACTGTATCGAGCTGAAACAGAGCACTCTTCCCATTCTCTTCAACCATTACTCAGAGTGCCCAAATTACCTGACAAAGCATATGTGGAACAATTTTATCTGTGCAAGAGCTCTCCTGTTCTATCATGGGAAGATAAAACTAGTGGGGTTGCAATGCGTCCCTAAAGCTAGTAATGCTGCAGTACTGTTTGTACCACTAACATTATAATGCTAGTAATTCTACTCCCCCCAGACTTTGTCTTGGTGGGAATAGGCATGACAGAACAGCACAAAATACTGCAATTTGGTTTACTTTTTTGTGATACCTGAGCAGTCCTTATAACATCAGTACATCACTGGGAGCACTCCTGCAAGTAAACATACTAGACTTATGTCATGGACACGTTACGGAGCCGTATACAGAATCACAGAATCATCTAGGTTGGAAAAGACCTTGAAGATCATCTAGTCCAACCGTTAACCTAGCACTGACAGTTCCCAACTACACCATATCCCTCAGCGCTATGTCGACCCGACTCTTAAAACACCTCCAGGGATGGGGACTCCACCACCTCCCTGGGCAGCCCATTCCAACGCCTAACAACCCGTTCTGTAAAGAAATGCTTCCTAATATCTAGGCTAAACCTTCCCTGGCGCAACTTGAGGCCATTCCCTCTTGTCTTATCACTTGTTAAAGAGGCTCATCCCCATCTCTCTGCAACCTCCTTTCAGGTAGTTGTAGAGGGCGATGAGGTCTCCCCTCAGCCTCCTCTTCTCCAGACTAAACAACCCCAGCTCCCTCAGCCGCTCCTCGTACGACATGTGCTCCAGACCCTGCACCAGCTTCGTTGCCCTTCTCTGGACACGCTCGAGTAATTCAATGTCCTTTTTGTCGTGAGGGGCCCAAAACTGAACACGGTAATCGAGGTGCGGCCTCACTAGTGCTTAGTACAGGGGTGAGATCACTTCCCTGACCCTGCTGGCCACGCTATTGCTGATGGCTCATGTTCAGCCGGCTGTCAATCAACACCCCCAGGTCCCTCTCTGACTGGCAGCTCTCCAGCCACACCTCCCCAAGCCTGTAGCACTGCTGGGGGTTGTTGTGGCCGATGTGCAGAATTAATGCCAGAAGGATTCATGCACAAACAACAATAGATAAACCAAGTGCTTTTGTGCAATTCCTTCAATTTATTTATAAAAAAAGGCATCTAAACAAAACATTATTAATGTTTCCAATAGTTAAAACAATGTAGATATAATTGATTTACTATTTCATCATATTATTTTAAGAACTACTTAAAATAATACAGAAAGTAAATGCTAATTAAATCACTTCCATTTTATTAAGGGGTGATATTTTCATTCTAAAGAGTTTTTTGAAATTTTTTACTTGTCCACCAAAAAAAATGTTGCGTTTGGATAAGTAATTTCTAGTGCACTTGCACTATTTTTCCCCCCCATCATTATTATCCTTCCCCCCTCCTTATCCATACCCAGTTAAAAGACTTTTTTCTCTTCAGTGGCATTTAGCTCCCAAATATCAAGCACTACCTGCTTACAACTTTGGAACTACCTCTAGCTTTATTGCCTAAGTTGACTACTTACTGACTCTGTCCAATGCTTTCTTCTCCTGTCATCTGTTCTCTTTTTATTTTAAGTATGGGTTGATCTATGAATACCCATGTGTTATTGAAGATACCATCAGCTGAACATTTTGCACTGGTTATTTTATTATTGCATGGGTGTTTCCCCATGCCAATAAAAGTTGTATTCATAAATCTGCAGACTGAGGTATGGCAGCTTCCATACCTTGCTGAAATGAAGAAATAAACGAGTGAGAGTTATCCACAGGCAATCAAGCTACAGTCAATCAACTAATGATCACTTTTCCTGTGAGCCTATTAAGTGCATCCCTGCATGAATGAGTATGAAATAATGTCACTTACTGTATCTGAGACAGACAACAGTTGAAGCAAGGGGAAAAAGTGAAGGTAATCTCCCAGAAAAGTATTTTCAGCTTCATAGTGTGTGCTTTTAAAATAAACCAAGTGTGGTAGACAAACCTTAGCAAATTGAAATGCAAGGATCTCTACTCTTCCAGAAACCACACACCTAAGATGAGACTTTTACTTGGAGATCTTAAGGTGTGTTATGTCAGCTGAAGGTTTTTATTTTAAATGAAATATCACTGAAGTGCTTAATGGGCATGCATGAAAGGAAAGCTTTTCTTCCTGATTTAACTATGTCTAAAGTGTATAGCCCAAATCCTCATCAGCATCATATCCAGTAAGAGAAAAGGATCCATGCCAATTTACACCACATGATGTAAACTCATCACCACATCCCACTCCTCCTCCCATAATGATATTGGATATTTAGAACCACTTATTCCACTTGGTTCTCCAAATAAAAATATTATACAACAATTTCTATGCAATTGTGATTGTTTTAATATCGCAATGTCTATAGAAAAAAAACTGGTGGAGGCCACACACAGAATATATTAGATTACTTTTCTTTCCCTTATTAAAATACTATAAAATTGTCTATTACTGTAGTCCCTAAAGATTCAGTTTACTTTCCTTCAATAGTTAATATCATTAACTCTATCCTAGATCCCTACATTCAGTTTACTAAAATTAATTTGTTCCGTCACCATGTTTTGATAAGATTGTCAGAATGTAATTTCTTATTATATTTGCAGTTGTATCACTCTGAGAGGTACGCACTCTCACCTCATGTGCATACCCTGATGAGAGGTGCATAAAAGCTCAATGCTCAATTAATAAGTTATTGCTAGTTGTAAACCGCATCCTCAGATTAGTTGCATAATACTTGGGGAAGGAAGGGGTAGCCAAGAAAAAAGGTCTGCTTGCACAACAAGCAGGAGACAAAATAAGCTAGGCAGCGGAAACCACAAGTAGGGAAGTGAATCCAAGCTCAGACTTTTGAAAAGAATTAGATGTCTCTAACTGGGCCGAAGGGAACTGGATGGGAAACAGCTTCAGATCAGCTTCTATCTGATTTGAATCAGGTATTTGAATCTCACTCTCCCACTCATGAAAACACTTTATCCATAGTTAAATTATAGGTTAGGATCAAGAGGCATCAGTACCTTGACTAAAAATTACAGAATTTTTATTCTTTTCTGGCATCTGAGACACATTACTTTGCAAACAATGCCATGTTAATCACAGCCACAGAAACTAAAAAATTTTTAGCTACCCTTGAAGAATGGAAAGCAGGAAGGCTGGATCAAAAATGAAATCCCAATAACGGGCCTAATACAGGATCCCAACCTAGGGAGCGAGCCCCATGCAGACAGTACTAGTTTTATTATTATTCCTATTATGCAATTACTCCTATGCAAATTATTACATTTCATGTGAAATCATTACATTTTTATTAGTGCAGAAGCTGTTACTTAATACTGTCAAACTCTAGGTAGTTCTCTGCAAGCGGGCTGTATATAGACTTCAGCTAGAGCTTTCACTAGAAACTCAGATAGCCTACACAATATGGGTGGTAGAGGAAAAAGGATTTTGTTAACATAAGTTTTCCTTGAGTGTTTAAAGAGAGCACTAAGGGCCTCCTTATGTATCTAGCTTTTGGTTTTGTGGTTTTTTTAATGGAAATGCAGATTCAGTAGTTGCTGCATACTCTTGTTCATAATGGTTGCTGTTTTTCTCAGATCACTGAAGGTTGGGTGTGGAGTGCTTGAAGCGAGCAACCTTAATGTCACTTTTGACAACATTTTTGAAAATCATCTATATCATGGCTACTATACATTACATATAAATATGTATTGCTTCAAGCAGGTGGTTAGTTTTCATTGTCTGTTGCTACGTTTTTGTTTCTCACAATTGTAAAAATGATGGCTCTTTTGCAACTTGCTAACTCATGATGCTGAGTGCTTGTTATTGTATAACTGAAATAATTATGCAAAACCTTCAAAAATGTATGAAATTTCAATATTATAAAAATCTTATATAAAAGCAAAGCCCAGCTGTTAATTCAAAACTGAATGTAAATTTCAGGTATTTGGCACCTGCATTGTTTTTAGTCCCTGAGCATATGGATGAAACTTATTTTAATACACTCTGTTTCTCATACAAATTTTAGAAATCGGAAAGCAGCTATGATTAATAAAAACAGTTCTGAGTGAAATTACAATGCCTGCTGAATGCCTTCCTGGACATGTAGGCAATGGCAAATCAATTTCTAGTATGCTTCATGACAGCTGAAAGTAGCTGTGCAATACTTAAGCTGAAGCAGTTTAATTAAACCTTGGCATTTTAACAGAATAAAAGAAAATTAACTATCCTATTTCATTTCCCTGTAGTGTAAACAGAGTGCATGACAGGCATCTGTGAGATATGTAATTAATCCCACTAGTCAAAAAGACTTTCAAGGATAGTTATGAAGACTTCAGCTCATATATACAATAAAGTTTATATCCCAAAGATGCTCATTATGTACCCTCAAATGAGATTATTTATTGTTGTATACACTGTGAAAGAGAAAGGTATGGCTATATATATAAGTAGATACATTATATATATGTATTTGTCACTTCATAGAAAGATGACTAAAAGGAAGACAGGAAAACAAGAAGCAACTGCACCTAACAAAACTGGAGAAAAAGTCTGCAAAGCACATTTCATGTACTCAGAAACTGGGTGTGAGGAAGGAGTTGCACTTTTCATTACATTTTTATAAAATATTTAATTAAATATTTCCTTGGTTTGAAATAAGCATCAGTGAAGTATGGAAAAAGCATAGCATCTTTTCTAATAACATTGAATGACATCAAAGTATGTTATTGAACTGCAATTTATGTTTAAATTGATTTTAATAAAACATGCAATTCATAATCAAGCCAATTTTCAATTAAGTGATAATTGAATGGTAACAGCAGGGTGACATACTACTACACAGTGAAGTAGAAGCAGCAGAAAGGGGAAAAGTTTCCATGATATATCCTGACGTGAAGAAAGAAAGAAGCATGTAACAAGTTTTCACCTAGCCAGGAAATGTTTACTGCCATTTGAGATCCTCTAGGGTGTTTTAACTGGTCTCCAGCTGCCACCCCAGAAGAACAGTGCTCTCCCACAAATCCTATCTCACATCTGTTAGATCCCATGGCTGTCTTGCATATGCTAGAGCTCATTTTGTTGTGTAAGCAAATGAATGAAGTCCCATATCCCCACTGATGATAGTGGAAGTTTAAACCTTTAGTTTACAGTTAGATATATATATGGGCACTTGTATGAAGGTTTCTTAATCTCAAACTGAATCCCACCCTTAGAACAGGACAAAAAACAAATAATGGGGATAAGCATATGCCCACATACAAGTGCCTAATGTCATTTGAGATGTCATAGGTTGTCCCAGAAATCCATATTGGGTTAGCAAAATGACAAAGGACATAGAGGGAAGATGCACACTGCTGGAATGGCAGATGGGTGCCAGGTAAGATACCCTTAGGGCATATCAAAGAACACTGGACCCTACATAGCCGGTTGACATGACTCTTGAAACAACATTTGCATGGATATTAGGTGCCTAAGACAAAACTGTGGCTAAAAAAATCTTTTCTCTGGTTCACCTAATCTTATGGGGTTCCCAATTTGATGCAAAGCTCTCTAGTCACCAACAGTTCTGCACCTACATGTACTCAGAACTCAGCTTCCACAGCTCAGTGCCAAGATCCCACCTGAGCTGAAGTGAAATAGATCAAACAGCCCAAAGGACCCAACATAGAAGCTCTGCACAGAGCACTTTGAGTGCTTCTATTAAAGACACAGAGGAAAAGTGGTGGCTCTGCTTCTCCCAATATCTTCTAGAAATAAATGGACAGTTGGCTCCCTCATCACTTAGGAATATATCCAATAATGTGTTTATGCAAATAAAGTTGAGTTGATCAGCAGATACAGGAAAGATGGAGCCAGACTCTTCTTGGAGGTGCACTGGGGTAGGATGAGAGGAAAGAGACACAGATTGGAACACAGGAAATCCTGATTAGATATTAGGAAAAAATAATTACCTTGAGAGTTATCCAATCTGGGAACAGGTTAAGCAGATAGGTTGTCTACAGATTTGGAGGTGTTCAAGACTCAGCTTGACACAGCCTGGAGCAACCTGACCTAATTAGACCTGCTTTGAGCAGGGGGAGGCCTAAGGTGACCTCCAGAGCTCCTTTTTGATCTGATACTCTGTGGTTCTATGAAGGTAATTTTAAGCATAAGGCTTCATATATATATACGCATCAGATTTCAGTTAATCCTCATAGCCACTGGAGACTCTAGCTTCCACTATGAAATATAGGAACCTGCATGAGATACCTAGAAGTCATACACAATGTATAATCAAAGATAGGATTCCCACAATGAAATCCAAAATAACACAAAGGTTAAGCAGAGAGCTAAGAAACACTGCCCACAGAAGGATATCTAACGTTTCTTTCCTTCACTGTTCACCAGTTCTTAAGAACGAAATCAATGTGTTCACAAACTCAACAGTGGAAATGCAGATGCTAGAAATAACAAGTTAATCAGGAACTACATTTATGCCACTGAAGGTTGAAAAGTTGAAGCTGAATTGGGAGTAGTGGGGGTTTATAGGAGATTTTGAAACATTTTTCCCACTTTATGCTTATATAAGAAACTCTCATCTTTTTTTATTACATTCATCCTAAATTAATTTATATTTTGCATAGAAACGTTATACCCTGAACTAGTTACACAGTTACAAACCTATTTGATTGTCCTTCTTGATGTCATAACTGGTTTTTGCTTAAGAAAATGTATGTATATTTAATATTAAAATAAAGGCTGATATACTTTTTTTTAACAAAAAAAAAAATGCTAAGAATTCTGTGATTTAATAGTGGCTTTTTTGGTGACTATTTAATCTCGATTACTGTTACTGAAATTCTTGTATTTTCCTGGAATTCGGCTTTAATTTTGCAGAGGTAGCTGCAATTCTAAAGTAGGTATTTTATTCTGGCTGCCATTTGCTACAATCTCTTCTTTTTCATTTGCTACAATCTCTTCTTTTTCAGTGGGAAAATATGTCCATCACTTTATTGTGTTTCAGAACAGCAGAAACACAAGACTGAGGACTCTCACAAGTTCATTTATTTTCTTACAAGTCTCACAATTTCTGTCACACTGAAATCTATCTTCAGAAACTTCTGAACTTCTGTAAGAACATACAGTAGAAATTCTTCTATGGGTACATGGGGAAAATTTGGAGTATACTGAGTCTTTTGCCTCTCGGAAGAATACACCTCTAAATATCGGTGTAGCCTCTAGATTAAAAGGTGAAAGTTGCTTTAACTAGGTATAAGCAATTCTGAAAGACTCCAAACTGTATGAGTACTTTATAACAGTCCAAATTTTTCTTGCTTTAGTCAGGACAGAAACAATGGCACAGGACAGATGGCACATCACTATTCAATGTGTGAGACTGTGGCATAAGACCTAATGCACCTGTAATGAATCCTATACTGATTCTCATTAACATTCTAACTAGTTTTATCCTTAGGTATTATCAGGGAACTTTATGCATTACTGTACATAAACTAATGGTCTGCTCTGTAAATATTTAATCATGTATATAACTGAATATAATCAGTACAACAGCTGAAGTGAGTTGTATATATTCCTAACAGCCTACACATAGGGTAGAATTCATGACGTTCATGCCAATACTACTATGTATTAATTTGTCTCTGTATTGATCGTTGTAATTAAAATATTTAGTTTATTTATTTTTATTTACTTTCCTTGTGCTCCTTACAGGCACATGTGTTATCTATATCCTTATGTGAAACAAAGACACACATCGCAATATAAACTTAAAATTTTATGACAGATATAACACGATAGCAGAAGTAATTCCAGCACAACTGCTGAACAGTAAAAGAATGATGTAAAATAACATTTCGATGTAGTAACATAGCTGAAGCACTAGATTTATCATTATCATTACTTCTACCCATTACTTGGTGTATTTAAAAGACATACAGTGGGCGTGCATTCATCTGGATGACACAAGAATTAGTGAGATAACAAAACAAAATTATTCCTCTTCAGGACTATACGATGTTCCTGCTAAAGTTTAAATAACAGTGCAAAAGAAATTTCAGAAGTACTGATTACCACTATAAAGACCCCGAGGAATTCACATTTCCCTATATAGTGTCCTGGAAGGACATTGTTAGGCTGACAGTAAAGACTTGACAATAAAACTGTTATGCTACATGCATGTCCATAGCAATTTGTCAAGAGACAGAGTACAATTTAGATAGAAAAAAAACCAAATGAACAAACAAAAATACCCTTGTTACAATGTTGTAAACTCAGTTTTCAGAAGGACATTAAAGGGCTTGTTTACAACCACTGCTAGAATACCTATAACAGAGATTTATCTTCTTTGTATGACTACAGAAATAAAGATTCTAATAAGTTCAGGAGATAAATCCATTTTTTAAAAGAAGACAAGTAAGCCTTAGTTGTTGTATTTAACCAGTTTAAATATAATACACATATCACACATATCATTGTGAAACAACTACTTTTCAAACAATTGCCACCTTACTACAATTGCTTTACAATAACATTTTCATGCTTCTGAACCACCTTTACCATGACACTACCAACATACCCAATTATATTGTATCACTGACTGACTTTGTTTAAGCAGGTAGAATGAAAAAAACATTAAAAAATTTTAAAAATTTAACTTAACAGTCAATGTGTGCCCTACTGTAACAAGATAATAATGTCATAATAAAATGTCATAATAAAAGGTTATTTTTAAAGAATAATTCCTTATTTAGAACTGCTATATGGCACTTAAAATTTAATTAGTTTATCCCTTTCTCCCCTGACAAAGAAAAAAAAAAAAAGATAAAATAGCAACGGAGAAATAAATAATACAATATAAACTGGTGGTAGAAATGAGAACTGTATGCTAACAGTGCATTCATACTGGTCAGATTTAAAAGGTATAAAACCTAAGCAAAATATGTAGTCTGAATTAATTACAGTAAAATTCCATTGAAGCAGGAAATCTTTGAAAGCGTATTTTCAAAAAATAAGAGGGAAAAAAAAGGAGGAGGAATGAAAGCAAAAAGGAAGCAAGGAAGGCATGCAAAGTCTGAAGGGAGAATTCGGAAGAACTGTCCTAGACAGAGTGAATGCAATTTGGAATGGTCCTCATCCATACTGCCTGCCAGGAATGAACACCAAGGAAACTATCCTGTCTGGGTTTCCTCTTGGTTGGACTTAGTAGATTTGCACTGAAAGGAGCCTAGGACTGACCCAGTACCTACACACTGGAGCCCCTCCGTGGAGAAGGTGCCAGAAAAAGCTGCAAACCTCAGTCACTTACAGATGAATCCTCAAATTATTGCCTAAGCTCCTGCAGAATCAACAGGGGTAGAAAGGAATCTCCAAAAACATTCTTCCAGAATGCTCAAGTGATACACTTAGCTTTTTGCAGAGCTTAAACAACTCGAAGACAATCATAGATTCCAGATGCTGCATGAGGAATATAATGGGCAACAGAAAAACTGAAGAGGAGTATGCCTGAATTTCTACACGCCCCAAGAGCTCAGGGTTACAAGAAGTACAGTGTACTTCTAAAGGTTGCACAAGGGCTTCAGTCCTCTGGAGCTCATACTTAGGCTGGGCCCTTTTCATGGACACTGTGTCTAAATGTGAAGAAACACTTTGTCATCCTATCCTCAGATTTCAAGAGGGGAGCTATTACTGATACCTAACCATGGAGCTCAGATAAAGCTCTGTCTTTCTTGAAGGGGATCATATGCTGTCAAGAGCTTGCTGGAAAGCAACTGCATTATATTTTGTGTATGTCCTCACAGAAGAAGTAGGTGATGATACATGGCCTCAGAACAGTTGTTGCATCCTTTAGTCCTGAGGTAGACCACCCTGAATTTTTAGGACCTTGACCTTACAGAGTTTGGATGGTATCCAAGGAGACAGCCTCATAAAACCACCGAAGATTTTTTTCTCAGAAGGAACCTGATCACTCGGGCATAATCCCTCAAAACATTAAGAACTCTGCTTTTTTTTTTTTTTTTTTTTTTAGTGCTCAAACAACTGTATTGTCTATGTAGCACAGGCCAGAGAGATTTCCCAGAAACGACATGGCTATTTCACAGTCTAGTATACATATTTTTAAAGGGTAGGGCTATGTTGGCAGCTTAATGGCAGCATGGCATTTGACAGCACAGTGAAGAGTCATACAATAACCCAAAGGTTTTATCTTTGGAGAAAGATGAATAAGCTGCTATGGAGCCAGCAAAATACAGGTGGATCCACGCTGTCAGTATGAGCTATTCCCAACTCTAACCTTGAGTTTCTTTATTGCAAAAGTCATTTAGCTTCTGTTACAGCTGAGTAGGAATCCAAAACAAAGACAGAAGCAACATGGCCAATGAGGGGTGGATGGGGGATGGGGACAGGTGTGGAAGGAGAAGGTGAACTCAACTTTTTACATGATGGTATAGACACCACAAACTGTAACCAATCAACATGTTAGTTCATTACAAAACCAAATGTCTTTACACTCATATCTCACTCATTGCTTATTCCATCGTAAAAGCAATCTTCAAAAGAAGTGAATACACAGTCACTCAAAATAAATGAGTTTTCAGGGGTTTTATAGTTGCTATCAATAATATGATATTTAATTTTCAATGGAACAGATTCTTATGCACAAGTTATTATTACCTTTGAGTCTGGGTGATCAACATATCAAATTCTGCTGCTGTCCCAGTGATTAAAACGTGAGAATTTTACTTGCAGCAATAATTTTAAAAATCATCTTTTGGATGTACAAATACATGTCTATTATGGCATGTTCACAAGTACATACTTTAAGAAAATGACTGGATTTTCCACTGCTTTTAACTTGCTAGTGTATCCAGGAAAATAATTTGCAGTACATTATCTCAAATTCAGACACATAACAGTTCAAGGGAGCAAAAGAGATTTCTTACGCACAATACAAACTGGTAGCGAACAGCACCTCTGAGTGGGGGCTTTCACAAAAGGTTTCACGATTAGCTACAGATCTTCATAATGACCACCACCAAAAAAGCAGAGACAATGAAGCTCAGAAATAACTTGAAAATGCTGATCTCTCCTTCTTTCATATGTGCTAAATTCTCACCAGTCCTGAGCAGTAGCTCCACAGGTAACTCCCAGGGGCATTCCAACTCCAATGAACAATCAGCTAAACATTTATTATTAACCATCATTATTTTCACCAGTACTACAACAGCACCCAGAAGTCCAGACTGGCACACCATTTTTATGCAAGAGATGGCTACTAAAGTATCATCCTCTAGACCTCTGGTAAGAACTTTTGTAAAAATATCTATACATACAAAGTATTTTAAATTATTTTTAGACAGTGGTACAGTGGTAGGATTGATGAGCCACAAGAAGGAAGATGCTGCACAATGCAGCGCAGGAAGAATAATGAAGAGAGAAAACCAAAGTTATGATATGCCTACACTAGAGCAGGCTAGCTTTTCTTTTTTTTTTTTTTTTTTTTTTTAAATTCAATCTATACCCTGGCTACTCTGTGCCTACAATACTTTGATTATTGTAAATCACTCATACAAATCTTGTGCCAGACACAATTTCACTACAGTTCACTACATCTAGCTGAAATGCAAGGTGTTGGAAGAGACCAGAACAAGACTCTTGACTGAAAAAGAGAAACAGTTTAAAGCGTTGTAGGATTATGCCAAAAAGTTGCTGGAAGTCAACGGAGAAACAGGTTATTCCACACATAAATGATAATCTGGATTAAGAGATGAATTTGACATTCAGCATTTCCTCCTCTCATTTCTGCAGTAAATACTTCAATGACACACTTCAGTGTAAACCCAGTAATTCCTGCTCCAGTTTCAGGTATCCCAGTGTGTATCCTATCTCATCTCTCAGTCATTTTCCACTTGAGGGACAGTACCCAATCATGAACTTCCATCAGAAGTTCAGTTCAGCAGCATGAATTTCCCTTCCCCATCAGCAAACATTAAAAGCAATGAATCTACATGCCCCTATGTGCTTCAAATTGGGTTGGCTAAAAGTTAAAAGTCTTTCAAGCTGGGACTTACTCTTCTGATCTCCAAGTCCCTTGTCCAACAATTCCTGCAGTGCTTCCCTTATTTCTTACTTTTCTAATGCTTTCACTCATGCATATTTCCCATAATTAAAATCCTTTTAAAATTAAAATCCCTTCCTCAATGGCTCATTTTCTAACCTCCATGATAAGGCAGACAAACTTCTCATCATCTCAGTTTCACATGCATTTCCTCTCAAGCCCCGCAAAATTTTGGCTTCCCCAAACCCCTTATCACTCTCTTCACCTTCTAAAACCCTGCCTTTGTCCACTTGCATAATACATTTTCTCCTTTGTTGCTGGCCAACCTTTTCCTACTCCTTTTTCCTTTTCAGTTATCCCACCGACACTCACTCCTCTGCCTTTCTGAACACCCTTGAGGTTTACGGAAAAAGTATAATCATTTATGTGCCCAATCTGCAAGTCACTCTTCTTCTATGTCATGAGCAATTTCCCTCTTTACCTCCCAGATCCATTTCTCTTCTCCCAAACATCCCAATTCTGTATTACCCCAACATCCTCTGGCATCTGCCCCCGACTACTTCCGTGCCCTCCACAACCTCTGTCCTGCCCAACTCCCACCACACATCTCAGAACCTTCCAGGAAAACTGCTCCCAACCTCGCACCTCCCAGGCAGCCCCCGAGCGAGCCCTGTGCCGCCACCACCCCGAATTCACGCCCCGGCCTCGTCCGAGGAGGCGGCAGGGCCCGCCCGGGCCTGCCCGGCCCTTGGCTCCCGCGCAGGCGCACTCTGCGGAGCGCCAAACGGGACGGGGGCGCCCTCCAGCGGCGCTGGCTGCTCCCTGCCCTGCCCTGCGCTGCCCTGCCCGGCCCGCCGCGGCCGGGGAGGCAGAGCTGCGACTCGGAGAAGGGGGCGGCGGTGCCGCGGCGGTCGGACGGGTCCCGTCAGGGCCAGGGCTCCGCTGCCGGCGGGGCCGCGCCGGGCGCCTGTTGCCACGGGGAGGGCGGGAGCTGCGGCGGGGCGCGCGCGCCCCCTCACCCGCTCCGCGCGGCCGCTGGGGCGGGGGTCCCGCCTCTCCGGCGGCGGCCGGGCCCGCGGGGAGCCGGCGGCGCGCGGAGCGGGGCTTCCCCCGGCGGCTGCGCGGCGGCGTGAGGAGCAGCGAGGGAGGGAGGGAGCGAGGGAGGGAGGGCACAACTCGCTTCCCGTCCCCTGCTCGGCCTCCTCTCCTCCCTCCCCCCGTTCCTCTGTTTCTCCGTCCCTCCCCGCCGTGCCGCGAGGCTGTGAGAGCGGCGCCCACCCAGCGCCCGGGGCTGCCGCCCCGCCAGGACGGCGGAGGGAGGCGCTGCCTGCGGGGAGGAAGCTGGATGAAGGCTTGTGCCTCAGGGCGGCTTCGCCAGCCCCTCGGGCATGAAGCGGACCGTGGGGACTCTGCCCTGCAGCCGAGAGGGGACATCAGGTAACCGCCCCGCACGCCTTCCCCCCGCGGCAGAGCACGCTTCGCCCCCGGCCCGGCCCGGCCCCAAGTGCTGGGAGAGGACAAGCGTCATCTGAAAAGTTATCCTCCCGCCGCTGGTCGGGGGCGAGGGGCAGCGGAGGAGGACGAGGAGGCAGTCCCCGGGGTAGGGTTGCACATCGGTTTACTCGGCAAGACCCGCTTCGCGCTCTAGAAACTCAGTCGGGTCCCTGAGGCGATGCTTTTCCCGCCGGGGCCGAGGCGGGGAAGGGCTGAGGAGGGTGGCGTTTGGGCTGGCGGTTGTGCCGCCGGGACCCCCTCGCCTCAGCGCCTGCGGTGCGGTGCTGCGGCCGGCAGAAAGTTTCCAGCGGGGGTGAGGGTCGGAGAGACGCGGGAGAGGATCGCCGCGGGAGCTGAGCGCGGGCGGAGAGTGCGTGGGGAGGGGGCGCAGCCTCCCGCTGGGAGGTGCCCAGGGGCGCTGGGGCGGGCGGCGGCTGCAGCTCCCTTCGCCGGGCGTGAGGGGGGCTGCCAGCAGGGCGCTCAACTTGGTTCGTTCTTGCGTGCTTCGTTGCAGTTTGTTACGGAGAGGTAGGATGTCGGCAGCTCTAATGGCCACATTTTAGTAATCTGTGAAGTTTTCTTACCTCCTTGTGTCAGCTTAAATATGTTCAGGAAAAGAAAACAACAAAAAATCTTACCAGGAAGAAATGCATAGCAGTGCACCTGAGACTTTAGTATGTTTGTTGTGTTGTATGACAGAACTGTAAATGCACTGCTGTTCTTTTTGAATCACGTTTTGCTGGGGCTGTTTAACTGAACATTTGTGGATTAAGTATAAACTTTTAATAAAATATGTGGATTATCATTAAGACTATCAGAGATTAAATCCCACTTCAAATGTTTAACAATTGTTTTCTTACCCCTTTGTTTATAGTTTATACAAAAGACAGTAAGTCAGATTCATATTTTTTGCCTAGTTTTTCTAAAATCACTTAAGCAATAAAAAGTGAACAGAGTGCCCCACAGAGGTTCTAGATACCTTTGCTACAAAGTGAAAAAACAACATTGAACCACCGTAAAGAAAAACAAAAAAAATCTGTATGTTCAAAAGCCTCCTTCCTTATCAGCCTGAACAAAGAAGTGGAGATTGCAAACTGCCCTGAGAGTGAAAAGATATGTTATTTCAAAGAAGGCAAGGTTCCCCTCATTGAGAATGTCTGCACTAACTCCCTTGGTGAAATCGGAGATAACCTACTTTAAGAATTATCAGCTGCAGTTCTGTTTTACTTCCAAATTTTCAAGTACCGAAGTAGTCCCACAACGTTTGGTGGAAAAGCCAAAGGAGAAACTTAAATGGAATGGGCTTAATTTCGTTAGATCAGAAAAGTATGTGTAGCTTTTTTGTTTGTGTTTTGTTTGGTTTTTAATAATATAAGGAAATTGGAACCAAATTTAGGGGAGCATTCAAAAGCAGACTAGATTGAGCAACATACATGTGGTAGTGCAGGTAATGCCTATGACTGTTTGTTGGAGATTGATAAGGCACTATGCTTAAGGTGATTTTCAGACTGGGATTTTTCTTAATAAACACACAGTTATATTCCCTAAGAAGGTTTATCATAGTGAATGACCCAATGCAGCTTTGTGTCTGCTTTATGTATGCTCAGTTTTTTGTTAATGGACTTTTATATTGCATTAAGCTGAGAGAGGGCTGAGAAGAGAGAAGTATAGGCATGTATAAAACTTGAAATGCTTCCCACTTTTGTGTGTTTTGTTCTCTGGTTGAGGGTTTTTTTTTCATTGTCAGCTTCAAATGTAACATCTCTGGGCTTTCATGTAAGTGGCAGATTTTATTAAACATATGAAACAATTTTCTATTGTAAAATGTTCTGTAGTTCTTACTTCCTTAAAAAGATAGATACGACTAGGGAATTATCATTTTTCTTGACAGAATGACAGCTGAAACTTTGTTTGCATAGGAGCTAGCATGTGTAGTGCATTAAAAGAAGGTGTCATTCTAAACTGTCATTGACTAACTTTTCAACATGGTTTTTGTGAAAGTGAATGTATTGCTTGTAAAATGACTGTTAGGATATAACAAAGAGGTAAGAAGGAATTAATGTAGTGATGTAGGGTCTAATTTAAGATTTTGAATACAGGTTTAATAGTTGGATGCTTATGGATTCAGTGCTCAGTTTTGTAAATAGGTATTTTTAATTTTCTTCATATCGGCATCTCAGTTAAACTCACAAAAGTACTGTTGATGCATCAGTGCTTAAGTGACACAAAGGTGGAGTATGGAATTATGCCTTTTTATAACATACTGAAGCAAAATGCTTTGTTTGCTAATAAGCTTTCTATTCTGATAACATGTCCAAATTGTATGTAGCTACTGCTATCAAAAGCTGAGCTTATGCTAGAAGTTGGGACCTTAAACATAAATGTGTGTTGAACAAATGTTCTTTTACAGCATGTGAAATCTTAAGCAATGAAGACAGACAGGTGAAGCAAAGGAGTCATATAAAATGTCATTAAGGTATGGAAGTGTGGGAAGTTTGGTAAAAGGAAAAGAAGAGAAGGCATTTAGGAACTGAGGGTTTTTTGGACATCAACTTTTGCCATAAAAGCTAAGGTACCAGCTTTTGAGGATAATGTATACCTTGAGGATTTGGTGTAAAGGTATACCTGGAGAAACAGTTGAGGTATCTGCTTTTACCTGAAAGCTGCGGTTGCATGTACAGCATTTTTCTTGTAGTTCTGTTTGTAAACCTTATACTGCTATACTTTAAAGCCTTCTCTTGAAGGCTTCTCTTGAACTGTGGTAGAAAACTTGTTACTTCATTGTTAAACCTGTCTGGTGTAGTTGGACTAGGTAAAATCATGGTGAAGCTAGTTAACTGAGTGTAGCGTTTCCGTAGAAGCAAGAGACTGATACAAAATAGAATACTGACTAAAGAAAATTCTATCTTCGGTGTAAGTTCAACACCCAGGCGCTGAGGAGTACATACTATAAATCTGTAGAAAGTGAGGGCTAGCTTTTGGGAAAGAATTCCTTCTGGTAGCCACAAACAAGTAGTATTCCTGCAGAATAAGCAGAGTGAGTTTTCACTTTACAGGCCCATTCTGGGTGTTTTTCCTTGTCTTCTGTTACATCTCCACTCGGTCTCCTCTAAACTGAAAGACTCCTCATTATTTAATTTTTCTTTTTATGTCATCTTTTCTAGACCTCTAGTAGTTAATATTTTCTCCTGAATTCCTTTCAGTTGTGCCATATACCTTAGGTGGAGTACCTTCTATGAAAAAATAAAGCTGTAGCCTTACCAACAAGTAAACTGTAAAGATTAGTTTACACTTAAAGGCAGTGTATTATCTTTTATGCAAGAATATTTTACTGCTGATCACTTTTAGCTCTTGGTAACTCTAACCACCAAAATACCATGTTGAAGAATAGCTACATATTATTTGTCCTCATCCTATATTTTCTCAGTTGATTATTCTTAGCTAAACTATTTACCTTCCTGAGTTTCATCTTCATTTTCTCCTACATTGTGTCTCCAGTTTAGCATGATTATTCTGAATTTTAGTCCGGTATACCAGGACTTCTAACTCTGGCTTCTAGCTCTCCTTCGGCTAATGTCATGTTCAGATTTAGCAAGTACACTCTGACATCTGTCACTTTCTTAATAAACTTAAATGTTATCTACCAGGACAGTCTGGAGCAGCCCCTCATAAGAAAGTCTTCCAGTTTGTCAATGAATTGGTAATAATGATTCCCTGAATATGGTATTGTAACCTATTTTTAAAATAAAACCAATGCAACAGGTTTCAATCCATAGGTACTGTATGAGTGTATAGATATGGGTATCGTTGTCTTTTACCAACTGTTATAAAGCCCAGATTTCTGTTACAACAGTTTTCTTACAAAACATCACGTTTTCCTGAATGTCAGGTCAAAGTACTCCTGGGCAATATACCTTGCCATTATATCATGTATACTATTTGTAATTAAAATGCTCTCCACAAACCTCATGAAAATTACCAAGGTAATATAAATGCTAGTTTTACTGTTTAGTTTCTCACAATTACTCATAGTAAGTGACTTTAGTCAGCAAATAACAGGGAATAATATGTCAAATTATTGAGCTGTTTGATTAACTGCTATGTTTGCTATAATTTCTAAAGGTCATACAAGGTCACCATTTGTACATATTTATGAAAACATTAGAGGAAAACTACAAATAGTGTTAAGAAACCTGATTCACTGTTAGGGGTGTGTGTCCCTGAAAATCTTAGCAATCTACAGTCTCTTAACAAATTGTCATTACATTAAATTTGATGTTAAATTTACCTACTTTTTGCTAATATTTGAAGGCTTAGATTTAATAGAGTGATACCGAACATCTAATTATTTTTTTTCCACTTCAGTGGAGAGACTCACCATGACATTCCAAATTAATATATTTGTCAATATTGCTGTTGATTTAAGTCACGTAACATGAATCAGCCTCTGAAATTGAAGAATTACTTTTGGAAACTGCAACATATGTGAATCATACAAAAATACCCAAATAAATTACTTACTTGTGGTTGTGCATTAAGCATTCACTACTTCTGAAGATGAACATTTATTATAAACAGTTCTGAAAACTTCATAGTTTCATGTCTCTCTAAAACTGGAAAGACAGCTTGTATTTGTTTTCTAGAAGCTGAGCTATGGAATTTGGATTTTGTGTAGTGAACACCATTGCTCTTTATTATCATAAAAAATTACTGGTAAAAACTTGTTTCTCTGTGTTGTAGAAAAGTAGATACCTTTTAGAATAGGAGTTTTGAGGAAAAAGTTTCTTGATTCAAGAAATTACACAACGTGTACAAAACAACATGCATAAGTTTATGCTAAACCCAGCAATTTGTTTTCAGAAACAAGGAAATAAACTATCTGGAAGTTTTTCCAAAATAAAGTTTCTTTGTTAATGAGGAATTGTAAACTAATTTGCAACATTATTTGTAAAAAATGTAGTATGTGAAAAATCATAGCATTTCCCTTGCTGTTTCCCTGGGTTGATTTCTTTAGACACAACACTTCAGGCTGTGAAGTTTTGCATGAAGATTTTTTGCTAGGAGGCTTGAAGATACCTGTATTTTTAATATATATTTTTCACAGAGGTGCACATGCACATAAATAAAAAGTACTCAGTCTTTTCCTGGTGCCAGTTTCAAAACCCGCAAGTATTTGAATCAAACACCAAGAAAAGAGAATCGAAATGGAAAGATCTGCCTGATTAAATAAATTTTTCTGGAATCTCCTGCTCCAATGTCAAAAACAAAGTCCCCAAAATCATTTGCAAAAGAAGGTTGTAACCAATCTTGAAAAGAGTATGGTAGCAGCCATTGTGGAAGTCCAGAGATGGCCTGCCACCACCTCCTTGTTGTCTGAGCTGACACTGTGTTCTGAAGCCTTCTATTGTTTAGAAAGAAGGTTCAGTTTTTAGAAAACCATTTACTGTGTCTGGGCACTGGCCAGAGCAGTCTTTTTGAAGTGCAAGGTCATATTATTACTTCTCTTGGGACATTCATTGTTGGGTGGCCTGTGTTTTTCATGGACCTAGAAGGAAGTCAGGACGTCTTCTCAGGGTCTTTTCAGACATGTGATGAGTTCACTAAGCCTTGTAGACAGGGGGATCTCTTTCTTCCCTTGGTTCACTGATTGGCTAATGCAAGGTCATCCCAGGAAGTTCTTTAATTGCTTGGGTCAGTGCAGGACAAGTCCAAATGAACAACCTTAATGGTCTTGTCAGCGTGAAGAAGGCTGTCCTGTTCCTATCAGTCTATAAAATTCTTTGAGGCAATTACAGACACCCATATTGTGATCCTAGCAGATTCAGTGTAGCAGCCTGAGACCAATGAGCATTGGTGGGAAAAATATGGTTGGGAAATTACTTCCGTATGCACGTATGGTATATATGGTAGTGTCTGGTATGTGTACTGTATGGTAGCGTATATATTCTGGTGTATGCTTCATATTTTCCAGCTAACATTTTATAGTAAATTCACTCAGATGGCAGCTGCTTGAGCATTGAGTGATTACTTCAGATAAAAGGGCTTCCCTTTTCTGACAGGTTAACCAAACTCACAACAGTATTCTTCTTCACTTTTCCTGGTCAGTGAAAATGTGGATGCTTACTGCATGGGTTGGGATTTGTCTGAATCAAGGTCAGTGGTGTTCAGAGAAACTGTTGCTTCGTTGCAGCATTTTTAGTTTGAGGAAGTCCAAAATGCATGCAAGTTATTCTTACATCAACTTCAGGAATTGCTGATGAGAACTGACAACTCCTGATAGTACTGTGTACTATTTAAATGTTGTGGTTTAAACCCGTTGGCAGCCAAACACCACACAGCGGCTTGCTCACCCTCCCCCACCCTGGAGCTAGGGGAGAGAATTGGAGGGATAAGGGTAAGGACACTCATAGTTTGAGATAAAAACAATTTAATAATTGAAATAAAATAAAAATGAAATAAAATAAAATTAAAATAATAATATAATATACAAACAACTAATATACATTGCAGTTGCTCACCAGCCGCCGACCAATGCCCAGCCTGTTCCCTGCTTGTGATCCCAGAAGAGAGAAAATCCTGAACCTGCAATCCTAGAAGAGAGAGAGCCTGCCTGCCAGACAGCCCTCATCTATACACTGAGCATGATGTTATATGATACGGAATATTCCATTGGCCAATTTGGGTCCATTGCCCTGTCTGTGATCCCTCCCAGTTTTTTGTGCTCCTGCACACTAGCAGGATGTGGGAAGTTGAAAAGTCTTTGCTTTCTTAGCAACAGCTAAAAACATCAGCATATTACCAACATTCTTCTCATACCAAATCCCATAGTGAATCCAAAACACAGCACTATTCTAGCTACTAAAAAGAAAAAATTAGCTCTATCCCAGCCGAAACCAGCACAGTATCCACCCCTTATGCCATACCATTTATGTTATACTCAGGTTCCATGTTTTCCAATACATTCTAATTAATCACCATCACTTTTCCTGTTTTTTGATGTACACACAGAGATATCATTCCCTTAGTCTATGGCCCATCCCTCCAATATGTCTAGTGAGTTCATTTAGGCCAGGACAGTAAACCAAAAAGCAGGGGGAACCAGGTTTCCTTTGTCAAGAAAACATGATGTTTTGGATATATCACCAGTGAAATTAACTTTTTATCAGTTAGCTTACCTGGTTCCTCAAACTTTCACAGGCGAAATCAACAAGATTTCAAGTTTGTTTGTGGTTTTGGTTGTGGTTTTTTTTATAATCATGTCTCTTTTGAAACTACCTTATTTTGGTTAGGGTTTTTTTCCTTGCAGGGTTTTATCTCCTCCTTCTGTTTTTGCCAAACTGGAAAAATTCTATTTTGTCATGTATGATCTTAAAGTTCTTTTCCAACCTAAATGGTTCTATATATTGGGTACTCCATCCATAGGAGCAATTGGACATCAGCCAGTCTGGAAATATTTAGAGCCAGATGTCTGCAGTCAGGCTAATTCTTTAAAAAGGAGGTTCTAAAATTTTAAAGAAAAATTTTGATTGGAAAGGCTACAAAAACATGAAACCAATTTTGTTGTTGAGCATACAACAGCTTTTCGAAAGAGCAGATATTTGTGTGTTTGCAAGTGGAATGAGCTAATGGAAATTGTGGAAGTTTTCCTTCATCCCAAGAAGTGTTATAGAGACCATATATCATTTGAGAATTTGTTGTTTTGAAAAAAAGTTTTAATATATTCAAAATACAGTTGAAGATTTTCCTAAAAGAAAAGTTAATTTCTTTAGCAGTTTGTCCTGGACAAAAACTGTTTACTTTCTTTGCATGTTTTTCACAACTTTGCTTTAGAGAAAGGATAGTCTATAGTAAAGCCTTAGTTTGGAGAAAGAAAGGTGAGAAATAATATAATTTCTGTTCTTACCTGGAAGAATGGTGCAAGCTATATGGATCACTTTGTATGATGTATGTAGCAACTAACTTTATCATTGCAATCATAAAAATATATGCATCTGGTTTTAGCACAGCACTTGATGCTTTGACTTCATCACCCAGTTTCCTAAACAGTTGAGGAGCTGTAAAGAGCAATTCTGACATTCTACAGGGGAGGGAGGATTCTTTTCTTTCAAGACTGTTTAATGTTTTTAATAAATAATATATTTTAAAGTGAAAAATACATGCTCTAAGGGAGGTTCCACTTTTAACTGCCAGAGCAGAACTACCTCATATGTACGCATGAATAATTTGCTGGTCTTATGAAGCTCACTTTCTGCTTTACATTGTCACCAGCATCAGCAGAGAGGATGATGAGCATCTTTGTTCCAGTTATTCTATAATGGACAGGCAAAAACGATGTTTAAGATAAAAAAAGCAGGAGATGCTCTGAAACCCTCTTGAATCCCAGTGAAAGATTGACCTTAGCCACTCCTACCTGGTCCTCTACTGATTGTGAAAAGTCGGATCTTTTGGTGTTTTGGACTTTGTGCACTTTTTCCCGCTCTGGGGTTTGGTCACTTTGGAGGATGAGCTCGTTCTAACATGGCACTATCTGTAGACACAAATACCCTACAGAAGCCCTTTGTCATGTTGTTGTCTATTGCTTCCACTTTCTCTGTTTAAAGTTCTATTCTACAAAGGGTGTTTTTTATTCTTGCTGCTCTTCTCCTCCTCCTCCGTCACATATCTACTATGAGTGTATGCTTTTAAAGAGCTTTTTTAAAATTTAAAGTAGTGGGCTTTCCAAGTTGCTTGTACCAAATCTGATCTTCTTGCTAGCAGTGAAGGGACACTTATGTATATTACCAGTCTGTTTGTCAAAAGGCTCAGCATATCAACCTATTCCTTGACATATGATATGACATACAGTTCTGGAATAGTGTCATAGGAGAAATTGGGTTTTACATCCTGACATAAATAAGAACACATACAAGAGACCTATCAATGAATTTCCTCAAAATAAGTTATTAAAATATTTATTACCAAAACTCTCAAAGAGCCTGAGTTGTAGGAGAGAATAGTCTCTCAAAGGTAAATAGTTACTTAAAAACCTGGGAAGAGAGAGTGGGAATAAATGATTACTTTTTACCCCAGATGAGACAGATTACCAGTGAGGTCTTGGGATAAGAGATGCTGGAGCATATGCTCTTCAGTAGACTTATAAATTATTTGAAGAAGCAGCTAGTAGGAAGGTGAGAGCTTTAGCTGAATAGCAGTGAATTAATCAAGGTAGTTGCTACTTAAACATCAGCATTATTTCCTGGGCATGTAACTTTCATTCTCAATAGATGCTAAGTAACTTCTCAAAGGATTTTTGCTTTAGCCCTTGCCATCAGTCATCTGTTTTTGAATACTGTTGGATCCTTAAAGAGGAGTACTGGAATTATTGAATATAACTTTCTGAAAATGTGAGTTCACAGCTCAGTAATGATCAGAAAAGTGAATGGAGTATTACAAATTAGTAGAATAGGAACCAAGAGCAATATAAAAAGTACACAATGGAAAAAATGGATATGTTCCTGTTAATTTTAAATACCATAGGCAGTTACAGTCTTCTATCTTAAAAAGAGGTATGAGTTTCTAAACAATTCAGGGAAAGGCAGAAAACATGTCAAGGAGATGCTATACCTTCTTCAACAGATGATCAAACAGATTACAGCTCTTCAGCTTGTGAAGGGGGTGCTAAAAGGTAATGTGACAGAAGTCAGTGACATTGAGTGACATGAAAAAAGGTGGAGATGGGCTCATTATTCACCATTTCTCATTGTGTGATGACAGTCAGTGAAATTATCAGTCAGCAATAAAATAAAACTATAAGTAATCATGCTGTCAAACCCATTGCCACAGGATGTTATAGCGGGCACATATATAAAGGACCTCAAAGCAGAGTATTCAGATTGGTGGACTTTCACTGGTAGCCATCAGGTGGAGATGGTCCAGATGCAGTTTCTGGGCTATGGGGTCTCAGTCTCCAGTTCAGAGGGGTAGAAGAACATGCCAATGATGGAAGTGTCAGTCCTTGTCCTGTTTCTTACATTATTTTCATAAGCATCCTTTTCATCAGAAATTTGGTCACCATAGCTGTGTGCTATGGATGCTGTGTTCTGCTGCAAGTGGGCATCTGTCTCAAAGGAATGTGTTCAGATAGCCTTCTATTGGAGTCATATTACCTTGTCAAATATAGTGTTTTAGTTCGAGCTCATTCAATGATTTCTTCTTGTTCAGTCTGTGTAGAGGAAGTTACAGCACAAAATTTAGATGGTCTGAATCACTTATTAGTCCTTCAAACTAAAACATCGTTAATAGTCATGACATTAATTTGTGGTACTGGTTGGTTTAAATACCACTAAAAAGGCCAAAAGAAGCTGTGGTTTGGGGGATAAGTAGACTCCCTCATCATTGCTTTTTCAGGTGTGAAATTACCAGGACGTTTCAGTCAAGTTTTGCAAAGAATTTACCCAAGATACCAATAAAGACTTTCCCTGTTGCAAAAGATTGTTACAGGTTACACACTGTAGACGTGCTTCTGATCCTGATACAACTGAACATTGCTTTGAAGTCTATGACATTATTGCTCAAGTCTTTATTGATTCTGATTCAAAGGCATACATTAAGAAATTGAAAATGCAATTAAAGATACTACATTTTAAGGACTATAGTTGGTTTCATGTTAATATTGAGCATTGCATGTTTAGGATTATAGCAAACTTGAGGCTACTGAAATCTTGAATTCTAACTTCTCAAAAGAAAGGCAAAGTCAAATTTACTCAGACCAGCAGTGAAACTGCCCTACATGTCTCCCAACTGAAATAACAGGTCTTCAAGGAAAACATATGCATTTATGGGAAAAGGTCTTTTTTCCCTTCTTTAATAATACCTTTTTGTTAGCATATGCTGTCTTCTTAACAGCAAATTTGACTCATGGCTGAGAGCAAAATAGCAGTCTCATGAGACCTGCCTTTTTAGGGGGAGTCATTATACTTCTTCTGAAGTGTCTGCAGTAACCCATCAACATGGGTTACTGGGTTCTTAATACTGTATAATTATGATATATGTATGATTCTGCTCTTTGTGTAGCTTGCACCTGCTTTTCTTATCCCTACTTAGAGACTCTTTTCATGAGAATAGAAATAGATGGTATTTTTTGAAACACTAGCCTTTGAGCAATAGAGGAAGTATCTATAGATCATAAGGGAATTGTCACTGTCATTGCTTTCTTATTCCCATAAGTGAAGGTTAATCTTAAATCTGAGGCAAATGCAATATCTATACTAAAAGAAAACATCCCTCCCCTTAAGTATGATGCTGTGTATCTCTGTTATCTTCTAGTTAAACCTAAAGATTTCTAAACTGTTCTCAGTTTGGGGATTATCTTTTCTTGTGGTAATTATCTAAGACACAGGGGGTATATATACACTTTTTCTTGGAATTATTACTGTCATACAGTGTCTCTTACACAACACTGAAATTTTTGGAATATTTTGAAAGTATGTGTGAATTATGGCAATTTTTGTCTGAATCTGTATTTAGGACTTTTTTTTTTTGATGTCTGAATGATAGGTTAACTTGCAGACAATTCAGTCAGTAACCAAAAACCAGCATCTATTGTTATTGCTTGCTCAGATGAGTCCAAAACTATGCTAATAAGAAATCCATTCAGTCCCCCATTCCAACAAAAAATGCAAGTGTGCCTAAGCATGCCAGTAAATTCTTGTCTCAGGTTGCTTATATACTTGGCACCTGCACATATGTCTTTGAGTATGCCAGACTTTTATCTGTGATGAATGCAAAACTGATTGAAGACCTTATATTGCCAGATAATAATTTTTGGACATGCATGCTGATTCATGTGTTTTCTTTATAGTCCTATCATCAGGCTGGTGCACAAGTACAGAAAATTTTTCTCATTTTTCCAGCCCATGTTTCCAGCAGACATTTGCTGCATCCACTCTTGGCTGGCAGGCTTACTTCAAGGTCCATACCTGTCCAGAAATCAGCTCCTCATGCGAATATCCAAGAGTTGAGGCCATCTGTGAAATCTGCTTCTCATCTATCCATCATTAGGGTTTATTGATTGTGCTGTCATTTTCAGGTATAATCTCTGACTCAGGGTCAGTCTCTTTACCGTGACTACTGCAGCTTCCAGCTTACTTTGTAAATGATGAGTGTGGACCCAAAAGAGTCTTTTTGCACAGTGTACAGAAGATCCTAATTAACAGCAGAAGTGACTAGACTAAAATAATTTTTATGGATGCATACAAAATCCTATTTTCATTTAAATTTCAGCTCCATGAGGTTTTGGAATACCTAGTGGAGCTATAGGAATACAGCTTTGGATGAGTTCACTACAAGCGTGCCTCACAGCTATGTCTATGATTCATTAATTTTTCCTGGCAATTATGTTTTTATTCATGTGGCAAAAAGTTCTAAAAAGATAATACAGATTTAGTAGTTAGCACAAGACTACTCTTCAGAACCTGGATTTGTCTTGGCAGGTTGAGCTACTGTGTGTTTTTTCTGTCTCTTACTTACAAGTTGTTGCGACAATCGAACTAATATTTTTTACAGGGGCTAAAGAAGATACAAATATTTTTGACATGTCTCCCATATGCAGATTTTTCATAGATCCTACTAAAGCTTCACCTCAAAAATCAAGATACCTCTCAACCAGTACAACTGTCTGCACAAACAGGATCCTTCTTATGGGTTGTTAACTTAACTCTGAAGGAATTTCAAATCCAATTTCAACCTATCGAGACCTGCTAAAACTTTGTAAAGATTCAAAGATTATTGCACACAGTCTTCGATCTTGATCTGCAATAGTGTTCTTTCTGTCAGCTTTCTTCTTATTTACCAGAGGAACAGCATAATTGTCGGTATGCATATTTGTTAAATACTGTGCTGATAAAAACTTAAGGAAAAGAGTTCCAAGACTACTTTTAAAGTAGACAATTATGGCACAGTTCAGTTGACTGAAGAAGGGCATCTGGGCCCTGTGGTGTCCTATCTGGCCAATAGTTGTTGCTGTAGAAGGACAGGAGTCTCCCATATTTGGTAGCTCCATGTAGATACCTCAGATACTCTAAGGCACGAAAAATAATTTTTTTAGGCAACTGAAAAAGTCCTCCATTGACAGAGTGCAGCTTTGCTGACAGGTAGACACATCCATGTAGATTTTTTTTTTTTCCCAATCTTGATGTGAATTGCACTCTGATTTCCCCAAACCAAAATGATACTTCTTGAAAATTTTTGACAGCAAAATATGCATGTGTACATTAATTTGATGAAAAAGAAATTGCTGTTACTATAAATAAGAGCCATGATTTGGGCGACTGCATTATAAAAAGGTATTTACGTGTATAAACACAAATATATTCAGTATCTTGGCCTCTCTTCCCTTTTTTTCAACCTGTAATCTTGTAAGTTTGGAATCTGAGTTCATCAGGAATTTATTGATAAAGGAAATCATTTGAAGTGGTTTTACTCTGTAAAGTCCTCCAGGTTCTGGAAATGCATGAAATACCTTTGCTGCCCCAGTTGACCCCATTGATTCAGAATTACCAGGTTGTCTTTATGTGGTGCATAAAAATGTGAGTGCTAAAAATGGAAAATATATATGTATGGCAATAAAAAAAAATGTACATGAGCAATAGGTAACCATTTCTTTCTTAATTCTCTTCCATTCTACAGTATTCTCCAACAACAGTGACTATAAGAAAGCTGTATGCTAACTAAAACCATCAGTGAGAATGTTTGTATTATTTTATCTGCAATCGTGAAAAAAGAAGAAAATGCATACCTGACAGTAAGTGGATTGGCTGAAGTTGGTTGTAGTAACAAGCTGTCTCTGCAATCAGCTGCAACAGACATCACATAGAAGTTGCCTGATCCTGATAATATTTGGAGAGACTGTCATGACTTTCTCTGAGTAGCTCTGGAAAATTAATTCATTCTTTCTGTTCATCCTTTTGAATAGCTTATTAATGCAGACATTATTCTAAAGGAGATGCTGGCATGTCTTTTCCTCCTGTTAGTGTTAGATGTAAACTCATTTAGCATTAATTACATGAATTACGCTTTTTCACAATCTAAGTCTTTAATGAGAAAAAAAATCATGAGATAAAATTGAGATGCTCCAGGCTTTTGTCACAAGAAACCAATTGGTACTGCATGAGAAACAGGAACAACTGGTGATATCTTCAGTAGTCACAGAAGATTAAGGAAACAGGGTGATTCAAATGGAGAGAAAAGATTATCACTTTATCTTGTAAAACAGTCTCACACTGTATCATTATTCTCTAGAATCAGCTGACAGGAACAAATAAGAATCTTAAACTGAAACTGTGTTTTTAATAGGAAGAACACAGCACTGGTATGTAAAAATGTCTGAAAAATACTCAAAGCAGTTTTATTTATCTACTCGTAATGGGTATTAATCAAAATAATTTTCTGATAACAGTTCTGGGAAATGGTATACTCTTGTGGTAGGTGAAATAAGTCTCCTTTAACATAGAAGGAATGTCGTTACATCTCTACTAAGTGGACAGTATGTCCCATCTGCATGAGGATAAGGAGGCTCTACAGAGAGACTTGAATAGATTGGATCAGTGGGCCAATGTTAACGGGATGAGCTTCAACAAGGCCAAGTGCCAGGTCCTGCACTTGGGCCACAACAACCCCATGCATCGCTACAGGCTTGGGGAGGTGTGGCTGGAGAGCTGTGTGGAAGAGAAGGATCTGGGGATTCTGATTGACAAGCAGCTGAACATGAGCCGGCAGTGTGCCCAGGTGGCCAAGAAAGCCAACGGCATCCTGGCTTGTATTAGAAATAGTGTGACCAGCAGAAGTAGGGAGGTGACAGTCCCCCTGTACTCTGCACTGGTGAGGCCACACCTGGAGTATTGTGTCCAGTTTTGGGCACCTCAATACGAGAGAGATATCGAGGTGCTGGAGCGAGTTCAGAGGAGGGCATCAAAGCTGGTGAAGGGCCTGGAGAACAAATCCTATGAGGAGCGATTGAAGGAGCTGGGACTGTTCAGTTTGAGGAAGAGAAGGCTGAGGGGAGACCTCATCACTCTCTGCAACTACCTGAAAGGACATTGTAGAGAGGTTGGTGCTGGTCTCTTCTCACAGGTGATTAGTGACAGAACAAGAGGGAATGGCTTTAAACTGCAACAGGGGAGGTTTAGACTGGGCATTAGGAAAAAATTTTTCCCAGAAAGAGTGGTTAGACAGTGCAATAGGCTGCCCAGGGAGGTGGTGGAGTCACCATCCATGGATGTGCTTAAGGGTTGTTTAGATGAGATGCTGGGGGATATGGTGTAGGGGAGAACTTTGTAGAGTAGGGCTGATGGTTGGACTCGATGATCCCAAGGGTCTTTTGCAATCTGATTCTATGATATATCATTGGAGAGAGTTAGGGATAGCTATCTGCTTAGAGGTGTGTGCAGATATGTGCAGGTGTTTTGAGTTTCAGCAACTGTTGTGGAAATTGCTGTGACTATGGTGCCAGTATAACTCTGTTAGACACAGCGAGCACAATGCTGTGGGAAGACGTGTGCACTATCTTTACTTATTGTTATTGGCATAGTTTTAACATGCTACACCAGGACACTATTAAACATGACATTATTTGAAGAAGACTCTTGAAACAGTTTATAAAATCACAAGATTAATTAAATAGCTAAAACAAAATGCTGTATTTCTGAACAAATATAATTGCCAATATTCTTTAAACTTTCATGTTACATATGCTCTATCTGTGCTGATAACTACTTTAAATTCAAGAACTGCCTTGTACTGAGAAATGCTTGGGTTATTGTGAAAAATTTAGTAAGAGATTCTCAAACTAGAGTTTGAGTTGGTAGTAGAGAGCTGAAAATCAAAAAGTTTAGATTTCTTTTTTCTGCGTTATGTTTAGGATATCATTATAAGTAATGATTCAAAAAATCTATGAAGATCAAATGTTTAATTGAATGATGAAGCCTCCTTATGAAAATTACATTTATGACACTTGTAAATGTTACTAAATGCTCAGATGCTAATTCAACAGAAAATACTAAAGTGGAAGTGGTTGAAATGCTTTTGTCTCCAGGGAAAAGCAGAGTTCCTTTTCCTGCAGGTAGACACTGGTAAGCTCACCTCTACAAACTGAGCAAAAGAATAACTTCTGTTTCACAGTAGTTGAGTCTTACAATATTCACTCTCATTCAGGAACTGAAATTAAGTGATTTTGGTGATACTGCAGGTTAATACTGAGATGGTAGTTCTGGTGGTCTGTGTTGACTTGTACCTGAGCAAGACAATTTTACAGCTTTTCAGTTCTTAAGTAGTACTATTAAACATTGCTAAGTAGTGCTGAATTTTCAGTAATTGTCACTATTCATTATAAAATCATGTAGATGAACAAGCTTCTGTTCTAAAACCCTTCAGTTCTTAAGGAATGTGGAAACTTCTCTAAGCTTCCAATAATTGGTAGTAGCAAGTACTTTCCATCTACTTCTGTGAAATACTGGACATCTGACTCCTTTCTGATGGGATACTTCTGTTACTCTGTGTTCAGGGATAAAAAATTTTAATAGCTTTTGCTTATGTAATACTAAAATGACTGTTATTGCCTTTATGACTTCTCTGTTAATTTTATGTCTTCTTTTCTTGGTAATTTTAAAACTTGCTTAATAAAAACTGTAAATGTTATGTTGTCTCCTCATGTGAGTTATCATAAGTTATCATCCCCACCTATGCAACACAGCCCTGTGTCACTTGAGTAAATGGAGATGCTTATGGCATTAGCAGGTTGTCCTCTCAACTATGTATGTTATTACTAGGCCATTGAAACATAGTTTTCAGTGGATTTGCTGGCAGTCAGCTATTCTGCGAAACACCTAAAGATTTGAGAATTTTGATTTGAATTTCAGGTTCTGTGTGGAAGTGTACCTTTCCACACTTATTCATCTTCCTTTTTTTTTTTTGTATTTCTGCCTATTTCTCTGTTTGTTGTCCTATTTCATTATTTGCAGTCTTTCCTTGTTAGTGTGGTTTACCACTGCAGATTGTCTCCATCTTCTCCACACTTTCTCAGTCCCTTCCTTTTGTTTGCTTCTCTCATCCTATTTCTTGATTTCTGTTTTGCATGTTGCTCCCCTGTCTTTATGTCTGTTACCTCTTACAAAGCAATCTTATCACTTCCTTTTAGTATAGATAACTTTTTCTTTCTATTCATTGCCTGAGTGTAAGCCAGTAGGCCAGCTGTCTGGCCTCATTTCATAGCAAAATTTCATAGTGAGCTCCAATAACTGGAAGGAGAAACTGCAGAGGAAGTTTTGCTTAGGCCAGAGGAAGATTTCTCATTAAGCAGTCTCAGGAGGTCATCACAGATTTAAGTAAGGTACAGGGAAAATATTTTGTTAGATGAGTTTTCTTGAGCTTTGACTTTCTGAAGAGTCTATAGTGTAATTAGTGTACTGTAGAAATTTAGTACATAGTCTTTCTCATCACAGCTGTTGTAAGAAACCGTGAGGTTTGTTTCAGTGAGTTTGATAGTTCTAAATTTTATGTGTCTTCTCCATCATCATTATTGAATGATGGTCTGTCACACTAAGAGATCTTTGGACTATTTCCGTTACAGAAGTGTCTGTTTACAGGCAAGAGAACATTCTACTCAGTAGTGCTTCTTCCCAAAATTAAACAAATGTAATTAATACTGTGGTTCTGGTGACTTACTGTTCTTGAATAGTTCACTTTTGTCTATAGGAGTAAATACTTAAGACACAACACCATTTCATGCCATTAGGAGTGCCTCACATCTCTTAGAATACTTGCCTTACCTTTTAATAGGAAATCTAACATAGATTTGATGTAAATACAAAGAATACATAGTAATATGTTACTGAGAAGTTGTACTCTGGTTATGTCTCAAATTTTGTAATAAAATAATAATGTTCTAACTTCTGTAAATAACAGACTAAATAGGGCCCAGCTTTCCAACTGGATAAATCTCATATCTTATTTAGTGACAGGAGATGCTTCCCATGCCATGTAACCTTTTGCTAGTGTTACTTAGAAGTGACACTTAGAAGTGTCAGACTCTATTGCAATCATGTAAGAATCCAATTATCTTTTTTTAACTTTTTCTACCCTTTTTTTAATCACCAGCCATGCTGAAATTGTAATGAGAATTCACAGGCTTACTTCAGCAGATAGATGGTGGAATGAACACTTTTATAACTGGAATAAAAGCTGTGTTTTATCACAAGTCTGTGTTTTATCACAAGTCCTTCCTATTATCTTGTTTACCTTTAGCAAGGTATGGCAGAATGGAATCCTGTAATATAGTAAACATTACCTTAGAGGAAGATTCAAGGAACAACCCCTTTTTTATTATATGTATATATAAAAAAATATAGAGAGAGATAAACACACACATACACTTTTTAATATTTTGTTTACATATTTACTTCTCAGCTAGACTTGCTGATACATTTTGGTCTATAGTATTTCCTGACTATACAGATCACTTTTTCACAATTATGTCAAACTTGAGCTGATAGTAACATTAAGGTCACAGTGTTGTTGTAGCTTAACCATGGAATCACCTTATCAAAACTGCATGATGTCAAAGCAGCTTGACCTTGCATGTAATTACTAATCAAAAGCAAGCCGAGCAGGTGGTTCAGATATTTCAACTGAAAAAAAATACCGTATCTTTGTTTTCCTTTATAAGTAACAAACAAGGTGACAGTAGCTGGACAAGGGGAGAGCATTTACCAAACTTGTCAGGCCTAAACTTTTCCCTATATTGCTGCAAAGCTGGAAATAAAATGTTAGAGTAATTTTTAAAAAATATTTTTTCCCCACTCCAGAAACACTAGGCTTACTCCATATTCACTGGAGACTTTCATGTGAGTTACTCCAAGTAGTTTGGAGTGAGCTTCTGCCATCAAAACCAGTTGATTAGCCCTACTCCTGAGCTCTTCCCAAAAATCTTCGTGGAACAGTACACAGAAGAGACTGTGAATCATTCTGTGATGGCTGTCTAGTTCCACCCACTATCTTTTTCTGAAGACTTATGGCCTCTCCTTTGGCATGAAATTACATTTGCCACTGTGACAGGAAGTGGGCTCTTTGGTCCTTTGAAAATCAGCCCACTGAAAATGTGCCACCACCAGATGGCTTGTCCAATACAGTGTTTGTCCTTGGTTTCTGTCCCAAGGATCCTGAGAAAAGAAAGAACTGGAAATGTATTGGCCTGCTATTGCTGATACAGTTAGTTCATCCTATAGACTGACACTGAAAGTTCTCTGGAAACGAGGGTAGCTGAAAGAAGGCTAAGTATCAAGTGAATTATATTCATGCACTGCTAAGGAGCAAGCACCCTTTACAAGAAATTGTAAAAGTGAATTTCTCACGTATGTTGCATAGGTAGAGACAAATTCTGTTGTTAGAGTTCACTGAAAGTCACAGTCTGTTGTAGTTTAACCCCAGCCTGCAGCTAAGCACCATGCAGCTGCTCCCTCACTCTTCCTCCCAGCAGTAGGAGGGGGAGGAGAATCGGAAATACAAAAAGTAAAACTCATGGGTTGAGATTAGAACAGTTTAATAATTGAAATAAAATAAAATATAATAATTGTAACAAAAAGGAAGATAACAAAAAGAGAAATAAAACCCAAGAAAAACAAGTGATGCACAATGCAATTGCTCATCACCTGCTGACCAATGCCCAGCCAGCCCCCAAGCAGTGATGCCCTCCTGGCCAACTCCCCTGCTATTTTATGTACTGAGCATGACATCCTATGGTCCTGTGGTATTGAATATCCCTTTAGCTAGTTCAGGTCAGCTGTCCTGGCCATGCTTCCTTGCAGCTTCTTGTGCATCTCCTCACTGTCAGAGCATGGGAACCTGAAAAGTCCTTGACTTAGGATAAGCACTGTTTAGTACCAACTAAAACATCGGTGTGTTACCAACATTATTCTCATCCTAAACCCAAAACACGTCACTGTACCAGCTACTAGGAAGAAAATTAACTCTATCCCATCCAGTCTTGTAACAATTCTTATATATTTGTAAATATTAAATGCTTGGAATATTGATATTCTTTAAATATATCACACCTGTTTAAAGTATTATGTGAAAAATTTGCTACAGGATACATACACAGGTAGTAATGGATATAATAAACATTAGCAGATGTCAAGAACAGGTTAAATGCTATGGAAGGTGTCCTTCTGAGGGGAATACGTGATCTTTGCAAATACATCACGTGCCCAAGTTGTCATCCTTAAAAATTATGGGTCACAACCAAATGAATGTAAATGTCTTCATTTTGTTGTGTTTTGGCACATGTTTTATGTTAAGAATTTAAGTTGTATTTATGGGCTATGTTTCTTAAAGTTCTTGAAAGTTTTAAATATGAGTACTGTAAAGAATTACAATTTATACCTGGTGCAAGCTAAATAAAAACAAGCTAAATATAATCTAATTCTTATTAGGTTATAAGAAAGGAAATACTGTGTGTAACACTGAACTTTTTGTATACAAACTTACAACATGTACAAAATGAAATAGAGTCTCATAATGAGGGCTTACGTTTCCACAATGACTAGCAAGGTATCCCTTTTCTCAAGAGCACTGGGAATATTTTGGGAGTTATTTGCCTGTGCTAAATATGATCTAATGTGCATAGTTCAAAAGGTCTTTAAAATAACTTATGGCTTGGTGTAAAATGCACATATGGTTAATGTAGAATAGATATACATAGTGCAGTGGCTATAAATTTTAGAAGTTCAAAATTCTTTCCCCAGAACAGAATTAAAGGAGTGATACTACATTAGAGAGTACTGAATTTTATTTAATATAACTTGGAAAAAGATAGAGTTGATGAGCTATCCACTTTTTTGATCATAGGCTAGAGAAAGGGACAGGGAAGTGGGAAACCAAATTCAGAAAGTTACTATCTGTTGGAGTGTACTACTTCATCTTCCAGGAGAATGCTCTAACAGCTAGCCTGTAGATTAATGTTAGATAGATTCACTGTCAAGCCAGTTTGTTCATGCTGGATCATTGTGCAATAAAGAATAAAAGATGTAGATATAACTGAGAATAAGTAACAGGGAATGTAACATTGTAGTATAATCAGAAAAAGACTTCAGAGAGAAATATGTCCACTGACTACACCTGTTCCTTGAGACAATTAGTAGGGACTAGCTCATGTCCATTCTTCTCAAGCCTGAGACTCTTTGGAGAGGTAATTTGCACCCCCGCTGGTTATAAGCAAGAGCATACCATGGTGTAGTGGCTACTTTGGACTTTCACAACACAGGCTTCTTTGTTCTTGAACTGCTTACTTCTTGAATGCTGCGTGCTGGCATCGTTATGTTTATACAAGCCATTGGTTTTCAGTAATTGCCTAGACATGATGTTGCTGTAACTGTCACCATTGGTGAATCTGTGATCCCAGAGTGTTTATTTAGGGTTACCTTGTTTGATGGGATACAGCCACATGAGCTAACATGAAATGTTGTAGTTTGGCATCTGTGATCATGTTGTACTGCAAAGTTTGGAGGAAACAGCTGTCTTGCCAAGGATGATTCTCTTTGCCTGCTTGCTTTCATCAAGTGTCATCCCTCACTGCACAGAATGTTGGTTGAGAAAATTGAACTAGGTTGTCCTATTGAGGTGAGATCAGGATTGGGTCTAGAATTTTTCTGTGTAGAAGCCTAGGATATGTGACACCTGCTTTTCCATTTTCTAGGCACCTGTTCCTATTGAATAGAAGAATGATACTTTTCTTTGGAGTGTGCCAATCCCCTGCTTGTACCTGAGGAATGACTTCAGCCTAAGTGAGTCAAATATGAGTCTTTTCATAGTCAATTTTAGTATATATATCCACAAATCATCCATATTGAAAACAACCTAGCTTATAGGGGACATATTCAAGGGGAGTTCCCATTTGTCTTGGGGTAATAGATGGGGTCTGTTTATATGGTTTCTCTACATAATGTTTATAACTGTAGCAATCACAGTGCATAGTTCTCTACAGAGATTTGTGGACTGCCAAGGGAGACTTGTGAGTTCCCTAACTGGTTCTATCAGCTGAAGGTACACTGTATAGGTAGGACTTCTTTTAGTGATTTGGATACCTTCCAGCATAGACAGGTTAGCATTCTTTGCCGTTCCTGAGATGTCATCTGTATCAGTCTCAGAGTGCTAGTCTACATTGTGATGGGTGCCACTCATGCCAGGCTCCCTGCTAGAGGTCACAGCTATTCCTTGATAGCTGAAGCCAGTATGGGGGCAACAGCTCAGTCTTGAACTCTTGCAGGTAGAAATTAATTATGCCTTTGCTCACCTTAATGTAAAACAGAGGACTCAGAGAGGTGAGTGGGGTGCCAGGATCTCCAGTGCTGTATTTATGACAAATTTTGGAAATACCACAGGTCCATCTTGCCTAGTAGTCTGTCTTTGACAGTGGCTCACAACAAGTGCCTAGGCAAGAATATAAGGACAGAAAATGTCTAGCTTTTAGTGATATTACCCAGAATATTTTCCTGCACTCTATGCATATTTCAAGAATTATCAGAGCTGGATGTGAGTTTTAGACAGATTTCTCTTTGAGGAACTTGTCCACCTTCCTTTTTCCATCTGGCTAAATTTTTAGCATATGGACTGTCTAGAGGCATCATTGCATTTGATGTGCCTACTCTTTGCTCTGAAATAATACTGTACTGTGGTGTGTTTTCACCAGTTTCATACTCCAGGAAGTTCCTATGAAAACAGTGAAGGAAGTTGGGCCCAGTCCTTTTCTTCCTTCTTGCCTGGAGTTTGGTCAAAGAATCCTCCTTTAGTCAGTAAATTTTCTAACATCCCCTGGACGTTGAACTGTAATTCAGTCTAAAGTCATTTGCCAAGTATCTTCCTGCTAGATGGATTAGCAGGTAGAGATTGGATGAGACTGGTGAGCCATGGTCTGAAATGTGATCAGAGTTGGTGGAGGCAGTGATATCAAACAATGATATCAGTCCTGAGTAGCTGGACTCTGTTTCCCAGGCTTGGCATCTTGAAGCACACACAGTGAAAGAACAAATGCTTCAGTTTTCTATGTGGACATGTAGGCTGGAGCCGTTCCATTGCAGATCACATATATAAATAAGATAACTTGGACATTGTTTTGACTAGGACTGCATGCCAGCTGGTGGTAAATGACCATCTGTGATCCTGAGAGTGATGGCAGAAGTCAGTTTTAGGTGCGTTTTTTTTTTTTTTCCTGAAAGTCTGCAGGTGAAGAAAGAAAAGAGATGGAAAGAACTAGTTTGTGTCTGCTGCATGGGAGGCACTTGTATTTTTGTAGTCTACCTTGAGTAAATCAAAATGTGCTGTTTTAGATGTCTTTTGGAAAACAGATTAGGCCCTTGAGATCAGCAACAGAGTGCCATTCCTCTTTGCTTAACAGAAAAGTCCTTCACCCTGTCCTACAATGCCAGGGTGCCAGTGGTGTGAACCGGTCAGTTCCTGAACCAGATCATGCCTGGAGAGGAGACTGACTCTGGGAAAGTTAGCAGAGCATAGAAATGTTAGATGTTTCTTGAGGTTTCATGGCTGGCTTTCAGCCAGCTTACATGTCTTTCCCTCTTATCCTTCTTTCTTCTCACTCGGATACTCTTGTATTGTGAAGTTCTGGCCATTGCTAACTTGTTATGTATTTTCACATCTGTGGATATAAAATACTGTCTTATTTGCCTGACAATTCAGAATTAACAGCTGTAGTATAGTAGACAATTAATGATGTAAAGATAAGTAATGTATTCTTGCAATCCTAATATTGGACAAATTATTACAATACCTCGAAATATATATGAGTATTATTTTCTATTTCTACATAGTTTAAACAGCTGGAGGAAGCCACCTGTTACTCATGGGGAACTTAACTACCTCAGTATCTACTGGAAGAGCAACGCTGCTAGCCACAAGGCAGAGCATGTACAGGACAGATAGGTACTCCTGTGGTTTCTAAAAAGAAAACCATGTCTCCTTAAATAGTCCAGAGAGCTATCACATCCAGGAATTCCTGTTTCCCACCACTATGGGTTAGCCCCAGTAGGCAGCTAAGCACCACACAGTTGCTCACTCCTTCTCCCCAGTGGGGTGGGGAAGAGAATCAGAAGGGTGAAAGTGGGAAAATTTGTGAGTTGAGATAAAGACAGTTTAATAGATAGGTAAAGCAAAAGCTGTGTGCACAAGCAAAGCAAAATAAGGAATTCATTCACTACTTCTCATTGCAGGTGGATGTTTAGTCATTTCCAGAAAAGCAGGGCTTCATCATGTGTTCTGTGTGCCCCCTCCTATCCTCCTTTCCCCAAGCTGTTATTCCCGAGCACAACATCACATAGTGTGGAATATCCCTTTGATCAGTTGGAGTCAGCTGTCCTGGCTGTGTCCTCACTCAGTTTCTGTGCACCCGCAGCCCACTCACTGGCTAGGCAGTGTGAGAAACAGAGAGGGCCATGGCACTGTTCAGCAATAGCTGAAACACAGACCAAACCACTGTTTTGGTTTCAAATCCAAAACACAACACCATATGAAGAAAATTAACTCCATCCCAAGCAAAACCAGTATACCCACTTATCATCAACCCACCTTCACCAACTATTTGTGTATGAACATTTTATCAGTAGGTCTTTGGCTATTCCATGATGGTAGCTTAATCTCTGCACCTGTAAAGTTATATAAAGAGACAGACTATCACAGTCTGTGATGGAAAGATAGTCTGTTGACCTCCTTTCAGTGTTGCTTCATTTTCTCTCTGCAATTTCTCCATCATTTTTTGAAGCAGCAGATGTCAGTTTTTGCAAAAGCTGAGCTTGATTTGCTGTGAATTACATGGCTTATGGAATTGTGGTGAATGGCAAATCTAGTTTAATATTTGGTAACCCCATGCATTCAGGACCTCCTTCATGAGCTCTGGAAGCCTTGTAAATCAGAAAATGGGTGAACAGAGTGATACTATAGCTACAGTTATGTCAACAACTGCTTAAATTTTTCTGCCTATCAGGAATCCCATGTCCTGCTGAAACTTGGTTAAGAGTACTTAAGGTTCACACTTACAAATTCCTCCACTCTGAGAATATGTTGTCCTTACTGTTGTACCTGAATGGGTATATATGTATAATCATGGATATACTTACGTTTGTGTATATATATACGTAGATGTATGTACATACACGCATATATAAAATCAGGGAATGGCAGATTGCTGTAATGGGAGTGTTTAGAAGACTGACAAACCACTCCAGATTTAAATTTTAAAACAACTTTGCCAAATTAATTCATTAACAACACAGTTTGTGCTAATTGTTAGTACTTAACATCATTATCACGACATATAGGAAAATATGAGTCTTTAGCAATCATATACTAGGTTAACTGCGAATACATAGAACCACAGGGATGGTGCCATACAATTAGCACTGATGACTATGGTCTTTCCTTTCAGTCATTGAGTTCAAGGTGATCAGATTTGAGGGCCCTTTAATGAGAGAAGTCAGAGCTGAAGCAGGCTTGTCTTTTCTTCTGTGTTTCCTCTTCATATTTTTGTCATCTTTCTTCTCTCCCCAGTATCTCCTGATATTGCTTATTTTCTTTTTCTTTTGTCTTCTTGTCTTTCATTTTTTCTTTCAGTTGTTCTTGTTTATTTGACAGAATGTTCTGCCTGTGTGCTTATTTTGTTCTTTGGCAATTTTTTGTTACTTGGAGGCCTACTGCATCTACACATATGTTCAGTTGTCCCTTTGGCAGTCGTGTTGCTCACATATTTACATAAAATGTTTACACATTGTATCTGGCTGTGTCATCACAGTGTTGCAGAGTACCTGCATACTGGTTTTGATTACAGTGTCTTAGTACACTTTTTGCAGTACACTTACTTTACACTTTTGTTTACAGTAGTGTCCACATTTGGGTTCAAGACAAACTAATAATGATTATAGCCTGATTATAACACTTCAGATTTCTAGGTGTCACAGGCTTATGTTTTAACTACAGTTATCATCTGTGTCAGAATGAGTTAGAGGTATGTAAGCTCTCTTATGCCTCATCCTTTGTATTCAGTAGTTTTTTCAGGGCAGGATTTTCTCAGGATCCTTTCAGAGTTCCAAAGCTGCATTGGAATTCCAGGATGGAATTGGAATCATGATGTTAATACATCTGTTTTCTCGCCCAGACCTCATGGGTTTGGGTTTTTTATGGATTTGGTTGGTTGGGGATTTTTTGGGGGTGAGGTGGAAAAACAGTTCCTCATACAGTATTTGTCTGCCTTTTACCAAAAAAAGGAGGGTAGGATTAGGATTATGTGACCCTTCTGATGATTTTCCACAGCAGTGTCTGTTACCAGAAAATCAAAAGGGCATCACCCTCAGAGATGTTCAGAGACTGTCCAACTGATTAAAAGGTTCCCAAGTGGTTCTGACCGTTTGAGTCTATGCTGTGTTCAAACCACATCAGTGGAACTGGTAAAAAAGTTACTAACCTTAAGTATTTGTAGAATGGCTATTGTTAATTCCATTCACATTTTTAGTAACCAGTTCGTTATTGCAAAGGCATGCAGGACTGATGCTGCATGTGTTTGGCAGAGCACATTTCCTCAGAGGGTTTTAAAATCAACTCCACTTACTATGGCAGAGCTTTGTGAGCTTCCTCACATTATGATTGTACATATAGAAAGTACCTAAAAGAAAGAAATTAAGGAAGTTCCTCTATATGTATGTATTGCTTAAATGCACATTCACTAGCCTTCCTTTAACGCTCCTTCAGAATTCTTCCTACTTCTTTTTTTTTTTTTGCATTTCATGACATAAGGTGATGCATATTTCTGCTGATGCAGATGGCATCCAGATGAAATGCTACTTCACCCGCATCTGTATGCAGACACCTACACACAGTAAGTGTGCACACAGTGTGAATGTGAGTAAAGCATCCCATTTCAAAGAAATATACATGTGAGTAGTATTTCTGTAATCATATGTACAAGAAAATTCTGAACAGTAGGTAAAAAAGTGTCATAAGAAAAAAAATACACTGAAAGATAGGAAAGATTTGTTAAAATGTATAAGAACCTACATCTTTAACTACCGGATATATTTCCCTGATAAAAATGCTCTCTCTTTGCAGGAATGTTTAGAGACTGTTTTACATCTTGAAATACATCTTTTTAGTTTCCTTCAATTTTTCTCTATCAGGATTTTTAAATAATTCTGAGAGTACTTTCATATTCAATAGAACTACCCAGAACCCTCATAAAGCTGTAGTTTTTTCTCTCTTTTGTCTGTCGTTTGTTTTCCCTTGAAACGAAGTTGTAATACACAATCTAGATGTTTGGATAGTTGTAGTCTTTTATCTCCAGAGTCTAAAGCCATACAGATCATCCACAAGGTTGTTTGATAAAAGAATGATGAGTTCCTAAATCACCATGCATAGGTTGCCAAAGTAGATTTCAGAATTCCTTGCACTGGCTCATGAAATTAATTCCACCTGAATAAAGTATCATGTTCCTTTACATTAATAATTCTAATTACAATAGAAGCTATTTCAGTTCTATGGAATTTTGTTTGGTATAATAGCCTCTTCTGCCTTTCTGTAAACTATAAGCTGCCTCTTTTTAAAGACTTTTCTCTTTGTATTTTAGTGTGTACCCATCCCATGTAAACCTGAACAATTAAACTGTTAATTTGCTCTCATTTGACTTAGGAATGTCTGACTAGTTCCTAACATTTTAAAAATAATCTTCCTATCAAAAGTTGACAGTTTTCAACCCTCATTTTAATACTGCTACCACTTTGATACTTGTTCTTTAATTCTCAGAAAATTGGATGCTAAAATAAAAGCTTCTTTGCATTCTGTCAGTCTTTAGCATTGTCATGTGTAATTTCTGTTCTTTGATGCATCTGAAAGTTCTAGGTGCAGCTTTTTGACATTGATTTTTTTTGTTGTACCCTGAGAAGTAAAAAATGAGATAAATTCTTAAGTTTCTGAAGTATATGTCATGAAGGCAAAGCAGACATGAAAAGAACCGGATAAAGAAGGTGATTGTATACTTTTGACTTGGAATCTGGCTAGATATTTTTGCTTTCAAAATTTAAATCAGCCTTTTGAGCAATTCCAGTTTAAACTTCATTCTAGATGTGTGACATCATGTGTCCCTGCACATGGAAAATTACATCAGTAAAAATGATCTTGTTGATTATATGTTCCTCAGATTTCCAGAAAGCTTTCAAGAGATTCCCTAACCAGAAGTTTAAGAAACTAAGCAGCCATGGCACAAGTAGAAGGGTACTGAAAGGATGAACAGATTGCTAAACCTTAAAAAACAGACAGTAGGAATAGATGCTAAATTTTTGCAGTGGAGGACCATTGTCTTTGGAGATCTGCAATAGTCTGTGGTGAGACCTGTTCACATAAGTCAGGTCTTGCACAATGCACATGACTTGTACTATCATAGAATAGTACAAACCTGGGATATCATAGATAGTACCAATCTGGGAAAAGGGCTGTGCAGGGGTTTGGAGGTCTGATAATTCAAAAGAAGAATTGGGATCAATTGAATAATTTCAGAAGGACCTTCAGATGCTGAGTGATGGGACAGTAGAGTGGCGAATGAAATCCAGGTTACAGAAATGTGAGGTATGTTAGAATAGAATAGAACAGAATGGTTCAGTTGGAAGGGACCTTCAACTATTACCTAGTTCAACTGCCATGTTGTCCTTCTGAAAGACAGAGTCCTTCAGTATGTTTCCTTGATGCTTTCTTCATTGCATCAAAGTGCTGTTAAATTGCCAGTTGCCAATCTTGGAGATTCATCTGCTGCTGTTCTTTGTTGGCCTTATGCTTCTCAAGCTAGCTCTGTATTGTTAAATACTCAACATCAAAAAGGTGTTCTCAATTTACCTTTGCATGTGTAAGCTTTACAGAAAGTTTCCCAGACTTCATTTCCACTGTGGGAAGTGGGTTCTGTTGTTTCAGTGTAGCAATTTGTCCTAAAATACTTTGCTGTGTTTGGACCTGTTAGGATACTGACATTTTACCAGTACTTGAGTGACCTCAGTATCTGTGTTCTTTAACATCTCACCTCAGACACCTTGCCATAAAGTCATGAATCAAGCACTGTGCCATTCCTAAAGTCTACAGTCACTTCTATAATGAAACTTTTCAAACGACCATTGGTTGGGTAGCACGTGCCATCAGCTGTTGTTAGAATACTTACGTGAGCCTCTCAAAGAAAGTGGTTTCTAGTCTTTACATATATTAGATAGAAAAGGCAAGTCTTTACATATGTCTCTGTATCTGAAAGCAACTGACTGAAGGTGACAGTAGTACAAAAATGGCAGTGGGTATGTTCTGTTTTACGCAATGTTAGTGTGTCAGGGATTAGAGCGTTTCTGCTGTGGACCCTGCAAAGGAAGACTTCAGTCTTTTGTGGTTAAGATAAATACACCCTTTGTTAAAATGCACTTGTGAATTATCCAAGGAAGGAACACCATTACTGGAAAGGAGAATATTCCCCCTTGGTTTTGAAAACTACAATCACAAGAAGCTTCAAAAATGCAAATAAGCAAGCTCAGGGTAAAGAATGGATTGGAGATATAACAGCCCTTTCAGTTGAGGAGCTATGGAGGATGTTGGATGAGGGTAAAAAAAGTAGTGGAGATAATTATTTTTCCTAGCTACAATGTGCTGTGTTTCTGAATGCTGATAGGAGAATTCCCATATGTAATGCTGAATTAGAGTTTCACAGACAGGAGCTTGATGAAAAGAGTATTTTTGTGTCTTGAGTTAAGCCCCATGATAAAAAGCTGTAAAATGATCTACTTTACTGACAGATGCATGGTAGATAGTGGATATTTTGGTTTTATGCTACATTTTTGGCATATTTTTGTAAATTAGTTGAAGTAGTTGAAAAGTAAATATGAGCAAATTTTATCTCAAATGGAGTTCAATAGCTACTCATCAAGTCAGGTTTTAATGTGGAGAGTAAAATTTAGTTTATAGACAGTGGAAAATAATATTCTATTTACAATTTGGGAATCTTCAATGAACTCACTTTTCAAAAAAGCTTTTCTAAGAACTTAAATATCTTTCTATGGAGACTGCTTGTTTTCCAGTTATTTTAAAAAAAAAAAAAAAAAAAAAAGTAGCTATGCAGGGTCCTGGTGTTTCTTTAATTGTTCCTGTATTGGGACCTAGATTCTATCCGAATACTGAGTAGCTGTTAAGGCAGCGAGAGAACTCTGGCAAGAGGATTGATGTGGTACACCAGGACTTCATTTTTTGCCCTAAACTTGTCTGGGACTTACGTTACTGCTTCTACTTTATAGGTTGATTGTAGTTCCTCTTTCCAGGCATAAGACCTGGTACATCCACAGTTTTCTCTGTTTGGGCCCTTTCTGTTTCTTTAGGGCTGTTGGTGTGAGATTCTGTGACTGCCTTACAGTCATAAAGTCCTTTTCTGCTTTCACATTTTCATCAAGAAAATGGAAAGCATGCGGCAAATGGTCTATAGCAGCCAAATTCTCTGCATTGCTATAGCTTGAGTAATTTATGAAATTTTTTAGCTTTGCTTTTCAAGTCTGTAAATTTTTCAAAGCATGCTAATTTGTAAAACATACTTTTGGAGACTTTTTTAGTGTAAATTTTCAGTGGCTCCATAAGCTTCCTTCCTTATAAAATCAATATAGTCCTCCTTTTAATTATTACTTAATTTATTAAGTGAAACATTGAGATTTTTACATAATTTGCAAAAAATATTATTGTTTCTGATTATTAGCCCAGACTAACACAAATGCACCAGGCAGACTTTTGGTAATTTCACTCACAAAATTGTATTTTACATTTTTATTATTAGAGTTATTTGTGATAAGAATTATCTTAACAGTTCTGTAGAAATCAGGATTTTCTAGTTGAAGTGCTAAGGCTTGGACAATACGCCCAAGCCAGAGTTGACCTATAGATGAATCCTGTATATTTTATAACTGATAACCATTGTGCTAATAGGTATTATACTAAATTATAGCAAACCACCTATTCTGAGGTAAAAGGTGGAAGTATTGAAACCTGAGCAACAGGCCCTGAACCAAAACTGCTAACTCAGTGTGGAGTCATTAGTGAAATATACATAGAAGATGTAGCTTAAACATCATAAAACATGTTTATCTTGAATGTATCCTTCTTTGTGTGTGTGAGCAAGGTAACAGGGCCACAGAGACAGTTGTCTGGCCCTGTGACCTGGTGTGTGACCTTGCTCATAAATCAACTAGATAAGCAGGGAAACTCCCTTAGCTTCTCCCTTGAGCCCTGGCCAGGCTCTGGGGGAACCTAATGTGAGATGGAAACCAGATATTTCTGCTTAAAACAAAGGTGCCAGCTATTCTGGCTCACTGATTTTTAGGTATATAAGGCTGGACCCGCTCACAGCGACTTTGGAAGCCTCACCTATGGGTGGACGCACCACATAGGATTTCCCACTTGCCGGGACAGGCTCTCCAAATCCTCACTGCAACCGGGGCTCCCCAGCGACTGCGGGTCTGGATGATGGTGAAGTATGCAAGTGGTGATTTATCTTTCTTAATCACTATTCTCTCTCTCAGGTAGTAATGATTTGATGCATTACCCTGTATTTTCCTATTTGTTTAAGTGCACTGTTCTGTCTTTTCTTACTGTATGTTTTCTGTATTATTCTGTTACATTAGTTAGTTATTTCTAGTAAAATACACCTGCTCTTTTCACTCTGGTGTCTGAGTTTAGTTGATATTCCTAATCAGCAAAACACTAATGCCTGCAAACATTCTACCTTAAATTCAATCTCTGTCTTTTCTCTTAAGATTGAATGTTAGTTTCACAATGGCTAAAAAGAAACAAGATGACTAAGACATCCATCTATAATAAAAGTTATAGGTATCTCCAAAGGCAGGTCACCATGTCTGTGGTAACTGAGATGGACTCAACTCCCTGAAGAACTTACACAAAACATTGAATGTTTTCTCACAAGGATGATATTTATGGATCATTACTAAAGCTGTTGAAACCAAGAACTGTAATTAATTGCATGGGATTAGTTTAGGAATGAGGTGTGAGATTTGCTATTACTTTACATTGTTACAGATGCTGCGTTACAATCTGCTGAATAAAAGGAAGCATCCTTCAGAGGTAGCCAGTTATCAGTAGTGCTCCTTCTGCACCAAACACATTAAATACACGTCTCAAAGTTTGAAATGAGTATTGGTTCTGAAGGAGTGACACAGAACCTTCACTGTGTTGATAATTGAAAATTACTGTTTCAGTAAGACAAAAAAACCTCAATACAGTTCATTTATGCTTAGTTATCTTTTGGGAATGAAAAATAAGTATAAGGGGTTTTTTTTTTGAACTTTAGTTCATAAGAAATTGACACACTATTAGCTGCCATATCTGTCCCTCTGTTTGTCTTGCTATTTTTTATCTGATCTTGCTAATTGGATCCTTTGCCCTCCTCTGGATCTATTCCTTGGGCCTACACAGAACAAGCAGTTGATTTTATGTGGCATTTCCAGTAAGCATTTGAAACAATTATTTTAAGGTTGTTATATTTTTCATAGAGGAATATAAGTAAGCATGTTAATTTTACTGTTTACTAACCATGGAAGGGGGATTATGAATCTGTCTTTGCTTGTCATATTTATTTTCTTAATATGCCATTTAAAAATTTATATAGCCCAAATATTTTCTGTTAATTGTGTGGATTTTTTTATTATAAATGGGTTTATAACACTCATGCTGTAAGTAAGTATGAATTACACTGACATATTTCCTCCATATTTTTTGGTAAACCATAAAATAATTAACGAATGCAAATTACCTGCTTATCTTTACTAGTATAAAACGAAGATTTAAAGTGGAGCTATTTTGAGAATGTATAGACCATATGCAAATCATTGTTCCAAATGTGAATGATTGCTTGAAAATAAAGCAAGCTATCTATGGTATAGGATTACTTTAAGAATATGCCACAAGTAGAAATAATAGTACAAAACAAACAAAACCCACTGATGTAATTGATGAAATCATACTAACATATTTAGTGTATCTTTTTGAAAATTATCTTGCCATATATGGACCAAACAATTAAATGGACTGCAGTTATGTGAAAATTTAAATTTATGCTTGCACTTTTGTTTGCCAGTGATCCCACTGCAGTCTAGGAAGTACAAATTATAATCTAATTCATATATGTATCTCTGCAAGACTGTGGCTTGAGAAACCAATTTTGTCACTGGAGTAATTTGGAGTAACACAGTATAACTAAAGCTTCTAGTTTTAAATTTATTTAATGCATCTATGAATGCTAAAACTGTTTAGAATTTAAGGTGTGTGATCTGTGTTGTTTTGTCAAGCCTAGAGTGTAAAGTACCAACGTGCAGTATGGATAGACAGACCTGTCTGTGTTATTTAGAAAACTCTGACAGAATATTTCAAATTTTAGAGGGTATTCACATAAAACAGATGTTTTCTTTATTTCATTCTTTTTATTGAAGCAAAGGGAATATAGCCTAGCTAATCAGAAACTGCTTGCGTATTTCTTTAAAGTCCATATCACAATGCCTACATATAATGCTTAGTGTAGACCATTTCAAATATATCTTTGTATCCCAATCTATGTCTGTTTGATTAAAATACACAGATGTAATATAGAGATCCTTATATCATTTGTCCATTCTAAGCCATGGTTTGAGAATTAACCAAGTATCTACCCAAGACTGCCCGTACAGTAATCTCAGATTATTTGAACATCAGAGAACAAACACCATCACCACCACCAGTTTCATTAAGAGAAGACAGCTGGTACTCACCATAGAACCACTGACTGGCAATGAGAGGTGTATTAAATCTATTCTCTTGCAGTGAAAGACAAGGGAAGGGTACAAGTTCCTTACAATATGTGAGGATATAAAGTGCTGCTTGAGCAAAGAGATACAATTAAATGCAGAAGAATCTCTTCTTATCTATTGGCCTCTCCTGTAGAGGTTACATTGTATGATTAAACGGGTGTACTAATATCCCATATCATCTTGGGGTATGTGTTACTGGAAAATGTTCGATTGCTCACAGAGGTAGTCTTTCAAATCTTAAAGGCCATTCTCCTTAGCCTGTAACTTCCATGTTAAGCATCAAGAGCGGAAATGGTATCTGCCTATAGCAGACTGGCTATTACAACAGCAGCGTCAGAATGCTCCTTCTTTGTTTGGGGCCTGTCTCTTATGGCAGTGAGATTACCTCCATGAGTTGATCGCAGAATAAGGTCAAACTCCTACAGTACTTTACCACCTGCTCTTGTCCTGTTCTTGATGTATGGCCTTCACATGAAGCGTCATTACAATCTGCCCCAAGGATTGAACAACCTACCCAGCAACAGTCCAAACACATATTCATTCAACTCCTTCCAAACAGTTTCTGAATATGTAGCCTGAAGGTGATTCGTTGTCTTCACTTTTTTGCAGTCACTTGGCCATCCATGTTGCTGCAGGAAGAATATTCCTGCGTGCTGCAGGATGCTGAATATCACAAATGGAACACTCAGTTTCTGTCTTTCCTGACTTCCCAGTCCTCAACTAATGACGTATTCAGGGACTCCATCATGAAAATTAGTACGACTGGAGACAACTTCTCTTCTAGCCCTGGGTGTGGAAGTGTCAATCCCTCCTTGATTCAGTCTTAAAAATTTAAGGAAAACACAAGGATCAAAAATACTGCTTTTCTTCCTGTACCATTCTCTGGAGAAAACCTGAATATAGTTTCAGCCAGAACTTTTCTTCCTGAAATATTTCAGTAACCTAAAAACACACCATCCTTTTTTTTTTTTTTTGCTCTGTCCTGTGACAACCAGTAGAGACTTGTGGGGGAATTTTGTGAGATATTTCTGTATGTTGTCACATGCACCCAGATATGTATCAGGCTATATGTCTGTTTTTAAAATGCAACTTAATTGATTTTCTTATTCTTTTGGGTCTATTATATAGAAGGCAGCCAAGGAGTATTAAATTGTGTAAGAAATAAGAACTACTAGCTATTGATAGTAAACCAATATGTCCTTGACTTCAGAGAAGCTTAAAATCCAAGCACATCAAGCACAGTTAATCACGAAAGAGAAGTACATTAAGTATCTACTAGAGCTTGTTTGAGAATATAAAAATTAAGTGGTCTGGTATTGATGTTTTTGCCAAGCCCACAATCAATTTTAAGGATCCTATGAGGCAGGTAAAATCAGTTAATTATAAATTCTAACAACCACAATTCAGGAAAAAGAGCTCCAAAGATATGTGCACATTCTGAAAATCTGAAAGGCTTGGCACTGACTACTTGTATGTTACTGGTCATCCTTTAAGGCCTTTTCCTATCAATGTTCCAGGAAACATCAAGGATCCTTCCTTAGAAAATTATGCAAACAGTACAGACAGGTATATGTCATGGTTAAACTGGGTATGCAGGTAATGATACTGCCAATAAAAGGGTCCATTCTGTTTTGGAAGTAGCTGATCAAGAGAACACATTTTTACACTGAATTTGGTGCTTATCTGCTCTAAGGGTTTAAAAAAATGTAACAGAGTAGGTCAGAGGCTGTCAGACACCTTTATCTTGGGAAATGGTCAGTGAATTTCTGGAAGTTGTTTCCTGCTGGAGGGACTGGTCTGTGACTTGGCTTTATGTTTGGTACTGCAGCTGTTTGCTAACAGCTGATGGACTGGGTGTTAGACTGCACGGCTGAAAATGAAGCAGCCTGCATAGGCTTAGTATAGTTATTCAGACAGTAAACGAGATGATCATATGAAGTAGGATGCAGCTGTTCTCACTTTAGCTGATGCAGAGCCAACTAAGTGTGAGGAGTAACGATGTAAAGTAAAATGTTTTGACTAAATAGCAGGGAAAAGGACTTTTAACCCTAACTTCTGTTACTTGACTAGCAAGTCTGAAACTATTACGAATCACAAATTCACTAAAGGAGAAATTTATGCATTTGCTGATGATGTTTATTACTAAAATCAAACCAATTGTCTCCTATTTTGCACAGTAAGAGCAGCTGAGTAGAGCCTACTTCATTTTGTCATCTGTTTCTGTACTTGGTTTTTGTTTATTTTTTTCAAAACAGCCTGTCAAAATGAGATGCCCAGTTATAATAAACATTGCTACAGACAGCACTCCAGAAAGAATGTTAGACAGGCTTTTATTTTTTGTTTAATCTAATTCAGCTATCTATTTTCAAAGTATATTCTAACTTTGCTTAATAAGGCAGTGTCAGATTCTTAACACTGCCAAAATTGTTGATTTATATATGTCACTTTTAAGTCAATGGTTTTACTATGGTTACTCTGCTTGCTGTGGTTGCTCAACAGCTCAGCCTTGTGCATAACCCTTCAAAATACTAGATAATTACACTATGCCCATACCCAATTTATACATTTCAGTCAAACAATAAATAGCTTATGGTCTATTCACCGCTTGATTATAGCTTCTCCCATTTAAAAGACTACACTTACAATTTACTTGCTTTTGCCAGATGACAAGTTCCTAATTAAATACACTTCTCATGTGCCTAATTTTTCTGCTTGCATTTTGGCAAAGCTAAAATCTCAGTAGGGCCAACAGATTGTTGGGATATATTATTAACATTAATAATTATTATTTTTACAGTCTTTGTAGTGATTGGCAGCTCAAAAATGGATCATGGGCTGTGACTTAACCTTTGGTAGTAAGACTCTACTTTGATACAAGTTCAGAACTTCAAACCAGATTCTTAAAAATTATTTGCTGTGTACTTCTACTCTTGCTCTCTAAAGGCTGTTTGAGTTTCTTCCACAGAAGGTTGGACACAAATTGCTATTTTATTGTAGTGGTTGGTGAGAAAAGTTGTTTGTCCTTTTCTGCTTCCTTTCCATTGGCCTTCTTTTTGTCTTCCTAGAACATCAGAAGGGGTAAAAGCTCCTGAGGATCTCAGCTAAATGCTGAGCTTCCATTGTCTGCCTGATGAGGACAATCATCTTGATCCAGAAAAGTGGCTTTGGATTAAGTACATCTGTCTGGCATTCTTAAATATGGTTCAGTACAGAGTCTCCATGGAGTGATCTCAGGAAATCATCAATTAAAATATATTTTTAAAGGTAGCTGCATATGGTAAACCAAAGATTGCCCAGGCCTTCAAGGTGAAGAATTCTTTCTGTGAACTGTTTTGCTGGGTTCACTCTGTACCTGTATGGTACAGGTCTAAACTGACCTTAGTAGTTTAGAAATGGGGGACTCGGGACTCAGTTCCAGAATGAAAAATGTAAACACCGTATACTAGAAGTATACAAAATACTGTATACCTCTAATTTCCAAAATAGTAGCTAATGTGTATGTGTTTTAGGCTGCCTAACTTTATAGCACTAAAAATACTTCTTATTGTGCCTTTTCTCACCCTCCCTCCCATTTTTAGTGTTTTAAAATGCTAAAGCTTTTTTCCCTGACATTCTGTTAGTGAGTCATAGCGTGTAGTATGAATTTGACTGCAAGATTAAGAGTAATTACTTCAGAACAGTTTTACAATGGCAACTTATAAAATTGAAATTCTTTAATCAGTCACTATTTTATAGCATATTTTTAAAAGAAAAGTTAAATGCTTTGGGAACATGGCTTTTCCATTGCTACCAAAAAAAAACCCACAGGAGATAATCAGTATTGGATAAAAGCTTTTCCTACACTGTCTGCAAGAAATTATTTCATTCAGTAACAGTGGAAATATGTCTGATTTCAGATTTCAGAGAACACATAATTTGGTTATAATGTGTCGTATACTGTGCAAACTATTGAAGAAAAGAGTATCCTTTTGTCCATTAGCTAATTCATCCTACTGTATACAAAGCTAATGTAAACTCAGCTGGGTATAGCAGGTTGCCTAACATGGTGGCTTTTTGTTCTTACTTGCTGTGTTCCATTAAGAGTGACTGCATTAGGTAGGACCTCATGGAAACAGAGGTTGTTCATTGCTTAAGGATATTGAAAAACACTCCAGAAAAGACAATTTCAGAAAGCACAAGTTCACTAAGGAGTAGAAAGGTAGAGAGAAACTCAGCAAGGGTGTAGGAGATTGCAGCTTCAGAGGGACAGTCAAGAGGAGAAAATTGCTGCAAAGGCCACAGAGCTGCAAGTCACATTTCACAGGTGATCAAATGGAAATTTCCTTGATTCTGGAGGAAACTCCAGAGTTTTCTGCAACTCATAAAATTACTGAGGGGACAGACATCAGGTCTTAAAGCAAGGATTCTCTTTGAGCAAGGATTCTCTTTGAACAAAGAGAAATGGAGAGGAAATTACTTATTTATAAGGTTTCTTCTATTTATATTCTGCTTTACCTGTCTGCTTCCAGGTTCTCTATTAAAAAAAAGGTTATATTTTATAGTGTAATGGAGATTAAAAAACTGCTTTACTTTGAGGACATCACTGTAAGGGAAAGTTTTGAGCAGATCAAAGTTCTGTTTTGTATGTGTAAATACAAAGACAAATTATTTTGAAATAGATGATGTAAACTCAGTTAACTTTGTTATACAGTTGAAGCCTTCATTATTCCTGTTTGTCTTTTACATTGAATATTCATCAGAACGTGTGAACATAATCAGTCACTTAAAATGAAAATATTTAAAACTCCTTTTTGTCTAGATTATTGCTAAATAAAACTTAGGATATAGATTCTGTATATGTTTGTTTTGCTCACTCATTGATTTATACTAACATCCTCGTTTGTCTTGGAACAAGATTTAGTTAGGTAAATGACCACATTTTACATATTAGCTAAAACATGCCTTTGGGTTAACTCCTCCTTCAATTTATTTTCTTCTGTTTTCTTCTGCTAGCTTGTAAATTTGAGTTCATTTTTTGAGATTTTGAAAGGTGAACCTATGCAACAAAAGAATTTAAAGATGTTCTCTTCAGGACTTACAACAAATTATTATGACTGTTTAATTTATACTAGCAAAACAGCCAATCTTACTCATTATCTCTGCTGCTCTGTAGTATGACCATCCCACAATAACTTTTTCCAGTTGTTTAACAAGGGAGAAGCTCTGTATTAACACTATATCTTTTCTCTTAAATATTTAACTAGTATTCCATCTTTTTATCAGTGTTATTGATGACTGCAGTTTTAAGAAAATTAAATTAATGCAGGTTCCTCCTATGGAAATAATTCAATGGTCAGTTGCTCCAAATATAAAATTGCGATCCACTAAAACTTTCTGGGCATTGAGGATATGGTGTAGTTGAGAACTGTCAACGTTAGGTCAATGGTTGGACTAGGTGATCTTCAAGGTCTTTTCCAACCTTGATGATTCTGTGATTCTGTGAGTCTGTCAGTGAATGAACTCTGGGACCATGGTTCCTGTTACAGAGTCCTGACCAGAGCACTGTAATTTTCATATTTCCACTTCTCTTCTTTTAAATCTTTTGGAAGAGGAAACATTTTTCTTGTGTGCCTTAACTCTTTTTTTTTTTTCATGCTTCCTTCCTTGCTGGGAAGATGCATGCTGGTAGTGAATGAAAAAAGTATTCTAACTAATGAAGTAGACACTGAATCACAGGATTTAAACAGAGTTTTAGATGCTTTTGTATGCTTTTATTTCAAATGCAGATTAGATACACCTGCTTTATTATGTCACAGTTAAATATATATTATGTTACTGAAAAATAACATTTAATGATAAAAGAAAATGGGGGGACTTTTGTATCATCTATACTTCTGGCATATCTATGAGTAGGACAGAAAATGAAAAATTAAAGGAGATAAATAGGAAGAAAGCAAAAGAGAGTGGTAAACTCATCATATTCTTTAGCATTTGTATCTGTACAAATCTTTATGCAATATGAGAATATGGGTACAGATGCAGAGCTTCCAAGACCCGTTAAACCTATTGTACTATGGAGGGACAGTCATTCAATTTTGTTTTATACAACCACCTATACCAGGTGATAGGCACGTATTTCACTTCAGTTCTTCAGAGTCCACATATCCCAAGGCAGAAGACTAGACTATCCTGCTCTGGACATTGAGTGGGTTTGGGGTTTTTGATTTTATTTTCAGTAAAGGACAAGTGGCGTAAAAGGAAATGTTATGACCAAAGAACATGAAACATGGTTTGCTGTTGATTGTCAGTGCTGTTGACATCTGTTATAGAAGTGATTTGACATACTGTACAGAATACAACTGTAAATACACTATTCTGCCTGTCACAGAGTGCATGCAGATGGAGCTGTGAGTAGGTGTGCAGTGAATCATACCCTAAAATAAAAATCCCAATGCACAAAATAATGAACCTACTAAAAAGTGCTTTACTCCACTGTCCTGTCCAGAATATTGTAGAGTTTCATGTAAAGCCAAGTACACATTTCTGGTTTTCTTCCTAAGAAGAAGGTAACAATTAACTTCTTCAAGCTAACATTAGTTGAATTTCATACTTAGGAGAATGCTTGAATTGTACCAACCATGCACTAGGACAGATTCATTCCAAATCTGCTTGCACATTTAACATTTGGTGGTTTTTTTTCACCTCAGTATTAGGCAACATCTTCTGCCTTTAAGATACTACTACAGCAAGGTATCACCATTGTGTCTTCCAGTCTGCATGCAAGCCACAGACTCCAAATTAGTCCTTCCCTTCTCAACTGGACTTTCTGAAAGGTTCTACAAGCCTGAGCTTGCTTGTTTGCTCTTAGAAAAGCAGTTCGTCCCATCTTACATCTATTCCAGTTCACCTGTCAGGCTCATCTTTGCATGGGGTACAGCAGTGAGCACAAAGTACACATGCAGCTTTTCACTTGCTGCCTCACTACTTAACCTTTTTAAAGGGTCATATGGAATTAACCCACTAAATTAAATTGTTTTAAATCAAATTGTGTGAAGATGCAAACCAAGCAGAAGATACCATTAACATACACACCCCCCCAAAAAAGCCAACTAGCCCACTGTGACAATTTGAATCTGTTTTATATAAATTAATTTTGTGCCTAAGTTACTTTGAAAAGAGAGTGAGTAGAGCAGGTGAACAGGAGGTGAAAAAGGTTCCTGTTCTGGAGCCACTGAACCTAGAGGATAGTTCAGGTGACAGAATGTGGCAAAAAAAAAAGGGATAGAGCAGGAGGAGTGTGGCAGCAAGGAGCTGGGAGATTATTGCTGAAGCAGAGATTGAGTACTGCTAAGATAATCAGGCAATAGACCCACAGCCAGCTGTTTGTGGTCACAGGTGGAGAAAATTCCTAGAAACCAGACACAAGGACCTGCTGTGCACTGACAGGGTGGGCGGTTGGACACTTAAAGTCCTTTTATTTTATCTTGTCTTGCATAGTCATTTCCAGATTTTCTTGTTCTAGTTTATTATTGTACATACTCTAATAAAACATAAATATTCTGAATTTCAAAGCTGTTTTGAACCACCTTATAGATATTGTAATGAAATGTCTAGGCAGATCTCCCTTAAAGCCTTGTATAGATGGGGGTCCTGTGTTTATATTCCAAAAGGTTCCTAGTGGAGTATTTTCCACCTCGTTTAAGTGACTATTTAGAACAATTACATTTTTATAGCTTTAATAGGTGCAACTTAGTAACTTTCAAATGTTTCTTTCTATTTATATGTGAAAGATTAAGTCCTCCCTTGTCTCACTGTTTTGCTCAGGTTTAGAAGATGACAACCCTTTCTAGATATTCACCATAGCCCTATTCTTAGGAAGGGGCAGGGTCTCTATCAATAAATGGCATGCTGTCCTATCCCTTACAGATTTAAAAAGCACATTAAACGTAGCCAACTCAAAATACTTTGGAGGGAAACACTGAAAAAATTGTTTCCAACCGTTTTTTTTTCATATTAGAGCCTCTGACAGCAGTGGGAAGTCAGGAGAATTGGAAAAAATTTTTTTCTGAAAAGGTGATTTTTCTGTAGCATCATTATTCAAGCTTACAAGTGACTAACATGCACAAGAACAAGAATTAAGAAGACTTGGACATTTCCCCTCAGTTCTTGGACATCCAGAGATGCCTAGTAACTAATTACTTATTTATATTTTCTGAACATTAATAAAATTATCCCCCACTTTAATTGCTTGAGAATTTGGTTGGTTTGGGGTTTTGCAGTCAGTGATTCTAATAGATAAATATTTGTATGTGATTTTTTTTTTAATTTGGTAATTCTAATAGGTATATATTTTCATGTGAATGTTACTTTTTTTCCAAAGTATATGCCATTTTATGATTAATGAAAATTGCTTTTGCTGTACTACTTGACCTTTCTGAACCTCTATCAAGGTATCTTTTAATATTTCATATGACAAAACTGTTTCATCTGGAGTTATATACCCGTACAAGCGAATTTTAGCTATATTTACCATTTGCCATGTAATTACAATTGTTCATCAGTAGTGAGCTTCTTTTCTTAGTTAACTTGGTTATTAACTATCTCTTGCTATGCAATTTTGGGGATACAAGAGGCTTGGGGTATCTTGGGTTTTTTTCTGAGGAGAGAGCGTGACTGACTGACTAGTTTTAGGCCACAAAGAGAAAGATACTGCAAATGAAGTAAGAGCATGATTCCAATACTAGCCAGACACTCTTTTGACTGCACAGATGATCTAAGAATCTATTTCCTGGCTACAGTATATAAGCCTCTATGGGCACCTGCTGCCTTTTGACAAATAGTCACAGGAAATCTAGCATATAGAATTAAATTTTTAATTTAATAATTGCTGATCACTTCTCCCTGGTATCCAGCGACAGAACATGTAGGAATGGTGCAAAGCTGTGTCAGAGGAGGTTTAGACTTGACATTAGGAAGCATTTGTTTACCAAGAGGGTGGCTTCGTAGAGAGGTGGTCAATGCCCCAAGCCTGTCAGTGTTTAAGAGGCATTTAGACGATGCCCTTAATAACATGCTTTAACTTTTGGTCAGCCCTGAAGTGGTCAGGCAGTTGGACTAGATGATCATTGTAGGTCCCTTCCAACTGAAAATATTCTATTCTATTCTATTCTATTCTATTCTATTCTATTCTATTCTATTCTATTCTATTCTATTCTATTCTAATTCTATTCTATCTATTCTATCCTTCCTTTCCTATCCTATCCTATTCTAATAAAGCAAAAATTTCATATTATTATTAACTGGAAAATTATTGTGTAGTACTTTATTTCTGAGATAAACTCTGTTTTCCATAGAGGCTAGAATATTCTCCTCTGGTCCTAAATGCCCTTTGCTTAACAAATCTTTAACACACTCTTTAAAGATGCCACCAACTTGAAAAATATCTGAATAAGTTAGAGAAGTTGATATAGATAGGACCAAATGGCTTCTATGTCTGTTTTAGTAAGATGAATTAGTTAAACTGATACATGATAGCCATTGTCTTCTCCACCATTGTGTTGTCTTGCCCTTTGAAGAAAAAGCAGATGTTCTTGAAATCTTGTAGGTATACACAGAATTTTTCTCAAAATTCTAATTTTTTTCTCTACAAAATGTAACATCTTTTAATGGCAGAATATTCAAACCACAATTTATGTATCTTTTCCCATCTTTTTTTCATGGCATAAGATTACAAGTACTTCTAGTTAGTCAAGTGCTGGTATGAATGGACTCTGACAGTGTGGAAGATAAATGTTTGCTTGTTTACATTTCCAGAACTAAGTCGTCAGTCATAGACTTTCAAAATCCAATTGAAAAGGAAGCTGGCAGTTTTTGGCGAGGAACAGGACATCAACATTCTTGAACTGTGAAGATAATTACTTGACTGAGAGAAAGACTTAGCTTTTGTACAAATGCAATGAAACCCCATAATTGAAGTCATTGTTCATTATACTAATGCATTCTAGTGCTAGAAGGAATTTTAACATTGCAACAGAAATATTTTTTATTATTTTTCACATAGATTTTTGCCTAATGTATATTTCTCATTTACTGTAAACTGTGCTGTCACAAACATTTGAAGTCCAAACAGGCATTGGATGTCCAGTGTTTCATTTGTGTTTAACAGTTTTAATCTCCATGGATTTTGCTCCATCACTTGTAAGATGTTGTCAGTTAAAGTAGTCAGGAGAGCAGTTCAGGAATATCTTGTTCTTTCCCCATACTCATCAAAATGTTTCCTTTTTCTTTCCATTCTTTGCATTTAAATAGGAAGACAGCTGCCTTCAGATGATACAGAACTCACTGACAGTTGCTCTTGCTTCAGTCCTACTTCATGAGAACTTCAGAAGATACAAACTGAGGTATTTATTTGTTTTTTTCATTTTTAGAATTTCTACTTTGCAGATATTAGATAGGTAGAAGAGCAGACAAAAGACATCATGAATCTAGACCAAGAAGAGTAATCATACATGGAAAATAACATAAAAGTTCTGTCCATAAAGAGAGCTACTGGGTGATACAATCTAATCTCTTTCTATCGCTGGGCACTGTGTTATTCAATCTGTTTTTATAAATTGAGAAATCAAATAATGAGAAATATGCTAAAAGGAAACATATTAAAATGAAGTTTAAATGTTGCTTTTTTGGGATCTTCTATCCAGTTTTGTCTGATCCTTTGCTTTTGTCCAAGAATGGACAAAAGATTTTGCAGGAAATGCCTGGACATGAATGCCCTATCACCTAAATAATGACTAAATAATCTACCCTTCAAAACTATCTGGCATTTATAGGTTTCTTCCTCTAATATTTACAGGGAATTTCAATTAAAGAAAAGCTTTGGTGTTAACACAATGTAAAAATGCTTTTGTCCCAGTTTATATTTCATAAATCCATGAGATTAAATATCAAAGCTGTTTTAAAGATATTGATAAATATTTTATTATGAAAAATATGTAATTTTTTTCAGATACCAGTGAATTAATTCCTTTGTATAGAAAAGAACTTCTCCATTTGTATATGTAAACAGAGTGTGGTAAAGGATTAGTGGCCACAGAATTCATAAAGGGAAGAAAGTATCTTGTAAGCCTGTGATCAGTTGGATTTGTGTCAGTCCTAAATTTATGATCTGCAGCTGTTAAATGTCTGATAGGAGCTTCGTCTTCCAAAGCATGATAATGGTGTGAGTGCATGGCTAGAAAAAAGGAAACATTGTGCTTTGAGAAATGAAATTGTCCGACCATATGGATGATGATTGCAATGCTTCACATAGCACAAAACTTTTGGTCTGTAAATCTTACAAATGTATCTTTTAATGCTTTTTAAATTGCAGACATCTACCAGCACAGATTCTAAAATATCATAGGTTGAACAGAAAGTCTGTTGGTCAGTGTTTGTATAGTCAGTCTAATGTAAGCAGTGCCAGGCTGGAATACTTGTTCCTGCATTTGAGAACTCAAAGCTTAAATGCCACTGAAAAAAGATGTCTCATAATTTCTATATCATCTTAAAATATGTAATATATGCAACTTTTTTTTAATAGCTCTTGGTATTTATACACATCTTTCTTAAATACCAGGAATGGTTTAACTTTTTGGAAAGGTTATTGTAGTGTAGTGTAGTTATTATATAAAATTTGTATGTGCTATTATAAGTATATTATAATATATGTATTTCCTTTTTTTAAGGAGACTTTATATACCAGCCAGTATAGATTATAGTTAGAATAATGTTAGCATTGAAATTAAAAGTTTTCAGAAAAACAACTATTAAAATTCAGTTAGATGTTACATATGGATTCAGAAAAGAAATCAGAAGGTTTTTTTGTTTCTAATTTTGCATTGTGTGCTGTTAGCAGCTAAGTACATTAATAGTTTTTATGTGCAGAATCTATGAAGTGCTGCATATTCTCAGATTTTAATAAAGCAGTTGGCATTATGTGACAGGGTGGGACATTTTAGTACGCATGATGCTTTGGTTATGTCTTACAGTGGGGCAGTTCATTTCTAGAGTCTGTACACAACCATTTTAGCAGTAGAATTAGCCGCTTATGTCACAGATTATAATTAGCTGCATCTGTATGCCAGAGCAACAGGATGGAATGCAAAACACAGCCAAACATGTGAACGAATTTTCTTCCAGTGATATTTGGCCAGGCCTAAAATATCTTCCACTCCAGATTTGAAAGTAGTGGAAAAGTTAGACAATTCTCTCTTGGGAAGAGACTGCTTGTAGTTTATTCAGAAGTCCACATCGTTTCAGATCTCTAAGGTAAAAATTTTTTAGATTTCTTTTTATATCTGTACTAAAATATTAGCATATTAATAATTGAATTGGGGTTTCTTTGTTCTTTACTTATTAGGTGGATGTATTGAGCTTCTCCCTCATCTGATTTTCTGTGCAACATTTCAGGCTGATTCTGTCCTTATTTAAGGATCATGTTCATGCTTATGTGACATTTTTAGGACGTAAATTTAAGTGTTCATTTTTATACACAATTACTAGTTTAGATTCTGATAGTTAATTATACTTGTTTTTACAATTAAATACACTAAGTTGCATAGTTTAAACTTGCAATTGTGTAATATTAAGCTAACTTTTAGTACTTTTAAAATGTTTTACAATATGTTATTACTGTACTTACATAAATATCTGATTTGCAGTAGTAAACCGCTGATGTTTGTAGCTCTAAGTTCTTCTGTTTATCTATCACATACTGAATTTAGTTAAATTTAGTCAAGGATGGATCCATGCTTTTGGTGAACACTTCTTTTGGGCTTGACAGTGTGATAATAACCTTCCATCTGAGGAACTGTTACCAAAATCAGTTTGAACTTTTGTGAACCATACTTGAATTAACATGGAGCGTCCAACTATGTGTATACAGAATTCCTTTTATAAGTTTTTAATCTCCTTGAATTCAAATACATTTTCCTTTGAATAAGTTCACTGACTGAAAGAAAATGACTGACTATGTATCAGTGGGTTACTGACTCATTATCAAATGAGTTATTGGGCAATACTTGGTGTTTCTCCACCAACGGGTGCACGCACTGCACATTCAATTATGCATTAGAACAAACATGTAAGTTCCTAAACCAGAATCTTGCCAAACTTTAGGAATGTGATTTGACTGCATCAAAACCAGTCAGCTCGGCTCCTTTTATAGAGATACAGGTGGTTTTACCATATCTGTCTTAAATCTCCTCCTACTTGAAGAGGAGATTTATCATGTCATAGAAGTGTCTGCCTCTCTCCATTGTCTGTGGAGAGGGCCTAGGTAAGTATGGCTGATGTTATCTGTGTTTGGTGAGATGAATTCTGGCCTTCATAGCCACATACAAATGAGTAACCCATGTGAGTGAACTGTAGTAACTTTTTGCCACAGAGTTCTGAAATTTTGCAGTTAAGATTTTGGAAGTTTTGGTTGTGATTCATAGTCACAACTGATGCCACTTTGGCTGGCATGAATGTCCATTTATCTTCTAAACAAATGTGATGTTCACATATTAGATATAGACCATTCCATTACATAATGAAGAACAAATGGTCCTAGAATACTACCAAAGGGTAAGAACCACTGCATGGAGTTAAATTAAAAATAAGTTCTAAATTAAGCCCAGCATTAGAGGGAACCATTTAAAATCTCATTTCTAAACCTTTACACTTTTGCTAATAACACGCAACTTTTTCCTAGTTGAAAACTCAGTGGTTAAAAGCAGGTTATATTTTAGTTTTTATTCATAATCATAAGGCTTTAGTAACAATATGAAGATACAATATTCATCCTTAGTGTAATAGTTTTGTAATTACACAGATATGTGTGACTATACTTAGTGTTGAGAAATACTCATGAAGAATATATGTTTTAAGCTAAGGGAAGAGTTTTGGAGGAACAGTTGAAAGAAGGGGATATAGCGTATCATACAAAGCCAAGCCTTTGTCAGAAGACACAGAAAAGTTGGGTGTACAAAGATCCTCTTGCTTGAATGGCCTTGTGAGATTTGTTCCTTCCTGTGAAAAATAATGCCTTTTACATGAGATACAAATCCCAGGTGCTGACCTCTTTCAGTTTTTAATTATTTTCATGACTTGGAATTAAGTAAGCTGGTTTCCTGTGGACATATTTCTCAAAGTTGATTGTCTTAGATGTTTAACAAGCAGTGACTGAAGTTTTTCCGTAACTAGAGACATTTACAAGGTCTTTCTCTCATACAGGTTTTCTGATATCTAATAAGGTCTTCTTGCCCATTGCAGTCTCAGCAGAGACATAAATGATGTTTCTTCTTCTCTCTTCTGTCTCATTTTCAGAAAGTTTGTATGAATGTAGTATTCCTGAGACCTTTACTTGTCTGTTGAATTTGGTTGAAATTGGCCAAGAAGTTCAAAAGCTATTGTAGGAGGGAGAGAAATGAATGGGATACAGACGATTTAGACAGTGACATAGAGTGTGGTTGCTTTTTTATTTATTAAACCAGGCTAAAAACATCATGGCGGTTTGGATAACCACTTAATTCAATATCCTGGTCAAATTTTCAGCTTGGGTAACAATATTCTCGCTATTTAATTCATCTGTAACTTTGACTACCTGGGCCAGTCTTCTCATGAAACCTTCCTGTATATCTACCAAAAGCTGTTAAACAGCTGCTGCATTTCATGCCATGGTTAGTTGTGTTTCTGTGGTGGATGAAGTACTACTTCTATATAAGAATGTGAAGAGGAATATAAACTAAAGTACATCAGTATGTTTAAAAATAGAGTATGGTATATGCTCAGTGTTGAATATTGCTGGTATTAGCCATAAAACACAGTTTTCACTAAGACATATGTTTGTTTGCATGTGTGCATATGTGTGTCTGTCTGTAAGAATCACGTATCTATGTATTTTTAATAATGGGATGTAGAGGTGGAATCATCTTGTAGTACTGCCTGCTAAAACTCTTCAGTTCCTCTTTGTTTATTTGCTGTGTGGTCAGTGCTCTGAGGAGCAAAAGGAGTCTTGGTACCTTTTATTCACCTTAGCTTTTTTCAGTGGAGCAAGTGGCAGATACTAAATTTTATACAGACTTCTTGCATCATTTGACTTATTAGTTCTGGATATTAGTGGCTTTCAGAAAAGGCTGGCTGTGTACTGTACATCAGCCTCTGTTTCAAGTTAAAGTTTCACAGAGGTCCTACTTTGAATTTCAGAGCTGTTAGACCTGGATATGAGAAGCATGCAGCCTCTGTCAGTGATGGCTGCTGATGGAAGGAGGCGTGTCTGCAAAGTTCCACTGCACCCAAATTCCTCAGTTTTGAGGATAAGGAGATTGAGGTTAGGAGCAGTAATAAGTAAATAAAACCCATGACTCCAGGCTGTTGAAAGCAGAATAAAATGAAGTGGTTATTAAAAAATAAATGCTCCGGAATGAAGCTGAGTCAGCAGAGCGCAACTATGGCAATGGACCGTAAGTGCAGACCAGGCTGTGCTAGCAAGGCTGTAGAAGGCAAGCTGCATCCAAAGGTAGGTCTGTTCAGTCCACCTTTGAACTGGAATAGATGATCTGCAGAGGTCCATTGCAGCCTCATTTTTTCTGGGATTCTCAGAATTTGTTCAGAAAGATTTTCCTGAATATTCCCTTTATTATTATTTACCTACTGATCTTGATTACTCCCCTGGTTGTCTTACTAGCTGATCCAATCTGCAATGTTTCAGATTTCATGTCAACTTTCAGTGTGAGGAGGGCATCACAGTTTACCATGGGAGATTGGTAGCTAGCAGTATTCTCACGTCCCTGTTGGACCCACATAAAGTTCCTTTAAATCGGTAAGAATTGACTGTAATGTTGGACTTGAATTTTACTTGGAAATACAAGGAAGGAAATGGATGGATTCAGAGTTTAAAGCCAAAAAAGTAACAGAATTCTTTTAATATCAGCATTACCTGTGAGCTGAAAAGTCACAGGAGGATATTTTGGAGACTGGCAGAAAATGTTGTAGTTATTGTTTGCCTGAGTGAAAGTTTTCATAGTAGTGATAAGGAAATGATAAGGTAGATTTCAGTATGTGGAGGATGAAGAGGTTGATTGGGGCTTGGCGTGAGTGCCAAACAAGAGAGAGCCTGGTGAAGACTCCCAAAAGTCAGCATAGATAAGGCAGACAAGGCTGTGTCAGGTTTGGTTCCCTCCACATTCCTGTATCGTAGAATCCTAGAATACCAGATTGGAAGGGACCTCAAGGATCATCTGGTTCAACCTTTCTTGGCAAAAGCACGGTCTAGACAAGATGGCCCAGCACCCTGTCCAGATGAATCTTAAAATACTGTAATAGTATCCTGATAAGATTTGTACCTTCATATTACACCCCAAGGCTTCTAGCATATATTCTGGTTCTGCAAAAAGACAGTCATATTTGAGGGCTGAAGAGGTGAAAGTCTACCCAAAGGGCACCTAGAGCCAAGTTTTGCGTGGTATGGATGCATGTAGTATAGAGTTTTATGGAGATGGAGCCAAACTTTCTGTAGGATGAGAGCAAGTCCAGGATAGTAGATGGTAGTCCTGTGCTGCCCATGCTACCTTTCAGGCTGTTTTTCTAGTTTCAAATGCCCAAATAGACCTGATGAAGGGCCTGTATGCCAAAAGATTGTCTGCTTTTTCAGTCCTACTCTTTGGATAATAAAAGGTATTTAATTTACCCACAAAACTTTTCTTCCCTGTAGCATCCTACTTTTAGTTTTGTTGTGTTGTGGTAGGTATTTTCCATTTAATGAAAGTACTGAAGAAGGCTTATGAAAACTGTTATCTTGCTTAAACACAGAACTACGTTATGAAATAGCATATTTCATTCTGCATGATTTCATGAGTCATTTAATAATTATGTTCAATGCATGTGTGAAGATAATGCTTTCAAACAGAAATGCAGTTCTTAAATTCATGAAGTTGTATAAGACTTTATTAATGTATTGTCATAACAGGGGAGAAATAAGCTATATTTGGTTAAACCACAGTTTGTGTTTATCTGAGTACCCCACATTCGTTTTGAATTGTATATTTCATTGAAATTCTGTTAGCAACAATTTTTACAATCTGTGAAAAGTACTTCCTTTTTTACATTTAGATTCGTATGTTTTATTAATTTTAGTTAAACATCTGTTGAACTGGTAGTGTTGTGATTCACACCTGGTGATTTGTTTTAACTGATTTTAGTCATGTTTCTGGAAGACAAAGTCATATCCCCTCAGCCATATTGAAAACATCTTAAATGCTATTTAAATTAAGAACATTAAAATGACTGTCTTCCTGTATCAGAAATCCTCAGGTACCTAGTAACATATGACTTTAACTTGGGAAAAAATTCAAAACTAGCATTCAAAAAATTATCTAAAAATAACATTTGATTTAGGGTTGTTTAGTAAGGGAACCATATAAATGTCTAGAACATAAAATAATGAAAACAAAGGCAGCAGAAGGCAAAATTATTCTCCCTTTCTTTGCTTTATCAGAAGATTCCATCTTTTGTTACTTTTCCCTTCTCTTTGTGACTTTCTTCAACGTTCCCTGGGCACTTTCTCCCCATATTTTACAATGTCCATCTATGTCTCTCATGTTTGTTTCCTGAGTGTACGCACTACTTAACCTTTGTCTCTTATCCCTGAGAGTCTACTCTCAGTATTTAATTTCCTGTACTTAAATTATACTGTGGAGACTTCTTCTTTGCTACATGTCTGTTTTCATATTTTGTTAATTCACAGCTAAAAAGTAATGAGAACATTTACAGGACAATTTTCCCATCCCAAAATAGATTTCAACATTGTAGTAGATGATTTTAAATTTCAGCTGAATTTTATCCAGCTTTTTCCTTAGATTAAAGTAATAGATTTTAAAGCTATGAGGACAGTCTTTACTTCTGTACACTAGAGGCTAGCTAAAATCTCTCAGTTGTTCTTATATTGAACTAAAACCTTTCTGTCTCATAATTACCTTCCAGAAATGTGTGTAAAGTTGTTCTTCAACTGCCAATTAAGGAATCAAAATCTATCCTAGTCAGAGTTTAGATGCACAGATGGCAGAGAACAGACCAAACCACCTGCAAACCTGGACTGGGTGAACCTACAGAAACTAAGATGTAGCATCATTTATCTTTATTTTGCCATTAGAAACTTGCATAGCCTTTCCTAGGAAGGCCTAATTTGCAGCTCATTCTCTTCCTGAAGAAGTACTTACATGAGAAATCACCACCACTGTTCTGGGATTAGTGAAATGTTCATTTATTATAGGGACAATTATCAGAGGGCTTTAATCAAAATACAAATGCTTTGCTGCCTGCCTCTGACTCACAATGGAGCTTATCTACCAAACATATCAGATGAGGATGTTTTTAAACATATGTGGGACCTCTTATTTATACTGTGTAGAACTTGCTTTTCCAAGTAAAGGCTTTGCTAAACTGTAAAGTGGATATCAGGATTAATGATCCCTACAGAGTGAATTAAGTTGTTCTCTTGAAACAGGGGTTTAATCCAGACTACAGTGCGGGTAGTAAGCGCTCTGAGTGTGCACAAAAGCCACAAAGAATTTTTCTTAACTGCATATCAGAACCAGTACTTCAGCATGAGCTGCAGTTTTCTTCAGACCTACAAGTTTAGGGAATCAGTCTTAACACTTTTAATTCTGTTTTTGAAAACTGTGGTTAAAAATTTTGAAGCTCTGGAGCTAGTCTGTTGCTCGTTATTTGTGGTCAAAACTGCAAATACTGCATAGGTAGCAAATAGCATACTGATACTGTTATTAGACTTTCCTGTTACAACATTCCCTTCTTTTTTAAGTTCTGGGTTGGTGATCTTACCAAAGAATGATGACATGTCAGGCACTATTGTCTATATTTGATGAGCAAATAATGTCTAATTTGAGTTATACTTGTGCTCTATGAATGTCTTTTCCTGTATGTGCCCACAGAATAACTTTAGACATAAATATATACATAATAGCTACAGACATACTTCCTGGAGAATGTAATGTGCCTGTTATTTGATCCAAATAGGAATTGTTTTCCAGTTTCCCAAATTAGGATCTTTAAAATGAAGAAATATGCCAAAAATAAGTTTTACTTTTCAGATTACAGTATTTGACTTATAGCACTAAAGCAACTTTAATTGAAAGTTAAGAATTTTAATAATAACTGCTTATTTCAATTTTGCATTAAATACTTTCTGTGAAAAATTCTACTTTATGATACAAGGAATATATCTGTTATATTGAATAAGAGATTTTGCTTTTATTTTATTTTGGAATGTGTAAATACTTAACATGTGTTTCTAGGTTTTGTTTATGTTTCATTTGTTTTTACAGCTAATTGAAAGATCAGCTATATCTTTCCTATTGGTTTTAATCCAAGAAGTGGCATTCAGATCAAAAACAGTATTATACATTTTGCTATATTCTTCATCTTCTGTGTTTCTTGCATTGCATTATTGCTTTGTCATGGTTGCTGAAGAAACTTAGTCAGTTGCTGCCTAAACAGTTGAAGTCAACATCACCAAAAAAGGCTTCTGTAGTACATGTCTTTTGATGATTTCCTTATGTGTCTAATACACATTTAAAATACTCTGGTTTTCTCCCGTGTAAGTAAAAATGAGTAATAAAGCTGTTATGACCAGGGCTGCAATGCGTCAGAAGCACATCAGTTTGTGTTTGTTGACATTTAAAATTCATCAGAAAAGGGCAGAGATTTAAAATATATGAGTCACAGTATACATAGGAAAGCATTTTGCTTCCCTTGCTACTGAAAAGGAAAGTGAATTTTGAATTTTTAGTTTAGTTTCATGTGACTTTTCAAAAAAGGTACAATTGTGACTTTTTAAGGTCAAATTATTCTTCTTTCATATTTTTAAGAACATATCTGTGATCAATCACTTGAATTAAGGAGGGAGGACCCAAAGATTAATTTTCATGTCTAGCCTTTGCATCTACTTCCATTCCTTGTTTCTTTAGTGTATTTTCACTTCACTATTCAAAAAAATGCTTCACAGAATAGCACTATAACTCCATTTACAATGTGAAATCATTTAGCAAGCCTAAATAAACAGCTTTTCAAGGTCCTCAACCAACATAGGACAGCATCACAGAAAGGAGTTACCTGTTTTATAATTGTGCTGAAGTCTACTGTATGAACTGGAAGTATGCCTCTAAAGAGAGAATTACCTGTAAGTAGCACTTTCATAAAAGCAGCAGCAAGAACAGGCAAGAGAGAAGGTTATGCCAATGCATACGTCTTTATGTATTTAAATAGAGCTGTTTCTTTTTCTGCTCTCACAAAGAGTACCTCTTCCCAGCACTGAGGACATGAAATACTTTTCCTGAGAACAACATTGAGGATAATGTTAAAAGACTTCTGCTAAAAACTCTGTCCAAGCAGGACTTGCATTAGGAACAGTATTTCTACGAGATACATTTTGGCCTTGCTGGTAATCATTGCTGTATGATAGAAAGGATCCACTATCACATACCTAGAAAATAAAAAGATACCTTTTTTTAAAAAAGTATTTTTAAGTATAAAAAGATGTAAAAAAAGTATTTTTTAAAAGTATCTAAAATTATCTTTTGTCTGCTAGACATCCACACAAGATTATGATAGCAGAGATTCTTTCATTATTTGTCTCCATCAGAGGGATTGCTTTCATTTCCTTCACATTTATAAAGAAATTCAAGCCTTTCACTATGTTCAACAACCCCAATGAAGGTTATTTTCCCTTTCCTCACCCTGAGTTAGCTTTGCAATTCTGGCATGTCTGTCACACTTCCCCTAAGAATATAAGAAACCAGAAAAAGCATGACAAATGACAAAAAAGTTTTAAAACAGTTTACACCTCCTAGTGTTTTGAGATTCCTGGTGGTGTCTCCAGTGGAGGAAAATTGAAGGCCACAAAAACAATTCTTACTTGTATTTAATGGTACTTAAGAAATGAAATTTTGTACGCAGAAACCTAATCTTCACTGCAACTCAGAGTGACAAACTACCAGATCCTGTCTGCAAAGTTTACCTTTACTATGTGTTAAAGTAAAACTTTTGTGGTGTTTCTTTTCTTAAAATACTGTAAAGATCAAGGAAGAATGGAAAGTAATTGAGAGTATCCAAGCAATACAGTTAAAAAAAAAAAAGTAATTGGGAGCAACAATTTTAATGGCAATGTAAACAGCATGGGATATATCCATTTTGTCAATACTCAAATTATCTAAAATATTACCCTGTTAATTGTTTCTATCACTATTTCATTCTGGTTTAATATTTTTTTTTTTTTTTTTTTTACAAATTAAACTGATGGAATTCTATTTACTGTTTGTTTACCTCAAAGTTGTTACCCCTCTGTCTTTTTTTGACTTTGCAGCAGACTTTGAGTGTGATAAAATGATAGAGTTTTGCAGGGTAATGAAGTTTTTTCAAGTTTAGTGAAAGTTTCTTGTGAGGTAACCTCATTAAAGGAAAACTCTGTCCTGGTACATTCTGTTGGCATGTGAATAGTATCTACCGGGTCAGAACACACAGTTCAAGCTAGCTAGTACTGGGAGATACTATATTTTGACGAGGAGATTTTTATAAAGGACTTGGAGAGAGCAAAAGTAACAAGGTTACTGCATTGATGAGCATTGAAGAACAAAAAGTACAAACCTGTATACAACTAAGCCTCGCTGCTTCTGTTTATAGTACAAATCATTAATTAAGCTTTCACTATTTATTTGCTGTTTTTAAAGGATTTTTAGGCACAACTGAAAGCAACAGCAAACATACCTAAGCCCTCTACCCTGTTCTCTTTTTATTTCCTTTGTACACTGTCGCTAATTTCAGTTTCATCTTTGCTGCTAAGTGGTAAGCATAAACTGTGAGTTGGCTGTTTCCAAGCGCTCCTCCTAGATGAAACACCTGCCAACACCAATTCCTAGTTTGTTTGTTTCAGAATATTATTGCTGTGATGATAAAAGATGTACTGTCTGTTCAGATACCATGTCTGAACTGCTTCATGATCAGAGGTAGTGAGGACCAGTCCTTCATGTCTTGTGGATGTTTGTAACATCTAAGAATTCCTGTGTTGGATCACTCTGGGGTATCACGAGTCAACTTCAGTAGGTGTTAAATTAATGTTGGTTGATCAGGGGACCATAGGGACAGAAACTCTGCTTTGTGGTACTTCCTAAATGACTTTGTATGTACCTGAATCACTGTCTTGACGGTGATTTTTTTATTTTTTTTTCTTCACGCATTTTAGCAAAATGAACAGTGAAGGTAGACCTGAACAGCTTCTTCAGCAGAACATGTGCTGGGTTAGATATCTTCTAACAATCAGTTATCATTGATGTTAAAAATTATCAAATACTGGGGATTATATTCTTGGTGATTGATGCTGCAGGTAGCTAACCTGACACTTTACAGGAGCATTTTGAGTTGTGTTCATGCAGTCCATGGGATACATTCAGTTCCTTTGTGTTTTTTCTCTATTGACTTGTATTTATTTGTGTATATTAATAATATACATTTGAGTACTTGATATACACTGAAGATTTATATTTTATATGCCTGAACAGAGATATCAAAAAGAAAATCCTAAAGGAGTTAATGTCAATGTTCCTTATTGAGGAGGCCTGGAAAATTTCTCTATGTGCCCCTTCTTTCTGGAGGATGACTCAGAAGAAATGTCCCAAATGTAAAAATCAGTAGAAGATATTTTGGGACAAATCAATAAAATTCATAATTTTTCTGTCACCGGGACCAGATGGTATTAACTCACGTTCAGAAGGAAAAAAGTTCTTTGTGTTCCTTTCTGGTAAAAGAAGCAAGAGAGCATCAAACATGGCTTCATCTTAATTTCCTTCCTCAAGAGCTTCCAATATATTTAGGTATTGCTAACTGCATGATTCTAGCTTTGCTTCAAAAATACATTCCCACTGTCCATTCTTCCAAGAGCTGGAACATGGAGTAGAATAATGATGAAAAACATACATTTTCAAATGTTATGCAATTCCTATTAATTTTTGTACGCAAACAGAGAGAATTTCAGCTTTGTCAGAGTGGGTAGAATACCCCCAGGCAGATTATTCCTGTCTTGATATTTTGAATAAATAAAAGAGCAGTAATGTCAGTTTAAGCCAAAATGTGACCTTCATTCTGTTTAAATGGTTGTAAAGGGATTTTAAAGGAAGAGTCTCTTATGAATAAGTAAAATGTAAAGTAGGCAAACAGAGACCATCAGATGTTTGCAAGCAATGGGGGAAGAATGTTTTAAGTTGCAAGCCTTGAATAGGAGGATAATGTCCCATAAACTTAAGACTTCCGAGGGTATTGTGGACATCTTCCTAATCCGCTGTAATGCAATATGTTACAGTTTTACTTAAAGAACAAAGGCAATGTATTAAAAATACATATTTTCTGTGGTTGTCTCACAAGTGCTGTAGTTTTCTGGACTTGCCAATGATATTGTAAATCCAAGTGAAAGAGATTTTCTCTGGAGGACAGTAGAGATTTTAATGTATACTTGAGAATACAGGAATAGTTCTGAAGACCAGTCTGGAAATAAATAACAGACTCACATGTTCTTATTTTCTGTCTGGCACCTTCTTTCAGGTCTGAATGTATTGCTTTTGCAGGTACAACAGGTTGTGATGTAAAAATACGGTATCAAGAGTAAGAATTTTAATTTCATTGAATGTCTGAAATGTCAAATTGATTGCCAGGCTTCCAATTTCTAATACAAAACAGAAATAGGTCTTTAAAGAGCACAAGTATGTTTTACCTTTGGTAGAATTTTGAAATAATGTAAAATTTGGAGTAGTTATTGAAAAGGCTGTAGCAGAGAAGAAAGAAAAATGAACTTATAAATTTCATAGCATATTCCAGAATTTTTGTCAGTTAGAATGACATCTTTTGTGCCTACATGCAAATTTAAGTAAAAACATAATCTAGTTATATTACATAACACTATGGAGCTACCACATGATGCAAAACCGTTCACTTCTGGACTGTCACAAGTTGATAAAACTTTTTCTATTTCAAATGAGGAATTATTCCCTTTTATAGAAGAAAAAACATTTTTCTGAGAAGTAGGTTTGAAACTCTGTAACAGATGGCATTCTTGTTCACCACAGAGGGATTTTACAATTTTGGTAATCTCCTCAAAAGAAAAGTAGTGAACTGTCCATTAAAATTAATTTATATAGAAAAATGATTGTTGCTTACTATTTTAGAATTTGTTACTATTCTGTCCAATATACTTAAGATCACTTAAGTGGTATCCCAAATTCTCATTAACACAAACCAGTGAAGGAGAAATAGTTTCATTAAGTGGAAAATGAGGATAATGTTCATTTGTACAGAATTGTTTGTTGGATTTTTTTTTTGAGTAATGTGCTAACAAAGGCTAATCCTCAGCAAATGGCATGACACAGCTTGCATCTGTATAACTAATTCTCATCCCCAGCAGAACAGTGCCCTTTTGGGAGCCCTCCTACACTATCCCCAGACCATAAAGTGGCCATGGCCATATCTGGCAGAGTGCCAGGTGGTATAGGCCAAGCTATTCCAGGATGCGTGCTGTCAGTGAAACAGCATGGATGTTCACAAGCATACACCTTGACCATGCTTCATTTACTATTCTAGATGTAAGTTAGGAAAATTAGTGAAAAAAATGGCCTGGGCCAGCAAATCAGGATTGGTATGTATGTGCTGGACAAAGTATGCATTTTATGACCCTGTAAAAATCTGCCCAAACAGAACTAATTTTTTAACCCTAAAAATCACAGTTTGGCATCCCTGAGAGAAATATTTCAGATGGCCTTTTAAGTTTCTGCTTATACTTTAGTTTCTTGCAACTTTTCTCCAGACCGGATTAATGTGCCATCACCACAGAATGACTAGTTATAATTCTGTCAGGAATAGAGATGAAGCACAATTTTCTCTGTAATAGGTTTGGGTCTGGAAATAGGAAATGAGAGCTGAGGTCTTGTCTCCATAAGAATCTATACTCCCAGTGAGATGTTTTCCTACACCTCTGCTGGTCTCTGTAAGGGAGATGGATTTTAAAGCAGAAGGAACAAAAGCCAAACAAGGAGAGGAAGGGAGTAGATAAGAGACAGGGGGTCGGTCCTCAAGAGAAACAAGAACTGGACTGAGCCTGGTTAGCCAAGAATGTTGTATCTGGGAGAAAGGCTAGGGACAGATGTGACAAAGAGACTGGAATTATCAATAAATGTGAAGATTAAAGGAAAAGAAGGAGAGGAGACATTTTAAGTTGTAAATGAAAACATGGTGTAGCTGGACAAGCATGTTGAGAAAAGGAGTCAGAAAATTGTAGTGGAGGCAAAGAGGCAGAGGAGATTAGATGGAAGACTGAGATTGTATAAGGGGTGAAAGAAAGATGTTAGGACTTTAAGAATGTGGGGAAGGAGAAAGATTTAACAAAACCTGGGAGAAATGCAGCTGGTAGGAAAGGAGACTAGGTCTGGCTGAAATAAGTAAGAAACTGAGATTTTACTGCACGGAGAACGGGAAACAAAGAACAGACAAGGATAGTTTTACATGGGAAGAGCTGATCCAGTTTCTGAGACAGATGGACAGAAATAAGACACTTCCACCTAATGCTCAGTAGGGAATCTGCAGTTCCTTAATATTATCACTGTCCCGCTGTAAAAAAAGTAAGTACAAAATGTGCTGCCACAGTATCTCATTCTCTTCTAGTGCTGGTCCATAGAGAGGAAGAACGTCTGCTACTGCAACCAGTTTTACCAAGATCTGTGTGCTAGATCTTAAGATGAGGACACTGCAGATGAGCCAGTTCAATGTGAATAGTATGTCATACTTTCTTTCTGTTCTTTTGGCTTTTTGTTTCATTTTTTTTATCTAGGAAGTTACATAAAAAAGAAATGAAGACTTCAGACCATTCTAACAGTAGCTAAGTAAAGTACTTAAAACAAAAAAACAAATTAAGAGCTAGATCTGTACTGCTAATTTAAACGTGCCTATGGAAGAGTCCAAGAGGAAGAGAGTGGCTGGCATCCATACAATTAAACTCCCTTATTCTCTAAAACACAGAAGCCACAACCATACTACCACTTATTAATTATAATAAAGCAATGACAATACTAAATGTCTGCTTTGAATATTTACAAAAACCCAGCCTTTCAGCCCGTGTACATGCTGTTTGTTGGCCTCAAGCAGAGATCAGTGGACTGGCAAAGAAAAGAACTGTTCCTATCTCCTTTTCTCTATAGATTTGTAATTACATCATCTATTTTTGAATGTCAGTTTTCTTAGGAGAGAGGAGGACTGACTTGTGAGCTAATTTGTCTTGTTTGCATAGAATATCTCATTGTGTGTAATTCAGAAACTACTCGCTGTTAGACTCCAACGTTTCCATTTGCTTCAGTGCTTTTTTGGGGGGGTTTAGTGGGTTCTGTTATAGAAAAAATACTGAAATTGTTTCTTCTGTACACTACATGCTTGAAGAGCTGACTTGTAAGAAATTGCATTCACTCATTTAGTAAACAATTCACTATCAAGTATTGTGGAACTACGAAAGTAATAGATCTTAGAGATCAGAAGAGAGCAGTTGGAACACCAGTATTAGAAATATTATTAATTTATGAAGAAGCAGATCAATAAATAAAAAGGAACACTAATTTTTATATAATACTTTAACAATTTACAAGACTGCAATGATACAACTCTATCCTAAGAAGTATCTTTAAATATATTAGAAGCATGTTCTAATTTTTAGTTCACGGTGAATCATTTCTCCTTTTTTTTTTTTATTGCCATGAATGTTAACCAGTTAAAAAAAAATTTCCTTGAATTTTAATCCCTATAATTATTAAAAATTCAGAATACTTTCAGAGATGTTGGTAAGTACTGAAATCAATCAACTTTTTATATCAAGTTATGTTGACAGCTGCCGGTACTGTTATTAATCTGCAGTACTGACTGACTTGGTACACAGCAAGATGTTGCTAAATCTTGGTCTGACTAAATATGTGGTTTTAATTGTCATGTTTAACTTCTGATTTCAACTGATTCTTGTGTTGCCTGATTTAATTCTTTTTGGATGTCTGGGATAGATCACATATCATAAGAACATATTTTTTGTACTGTAGACAGTAACTATCACAGCCTAGTCTGGTAACCAAAACAATTGTTGGATTTTACATATCTGAAATTATATAAAAGTCTACAAGTTTCATATTTTATTCAGAATTTTGTTCACCAAGTTACTTGCAATCAACCTTAAAGAATTCAATGCCAGACTTTTTCAGTAAATTACTGTTAATAAGGACTGAATAGAAAGGCCTTATCTGCATCCAATGTAATGTGCATGTCTGTTCTGAATAAGGAAATCATTTAGCTGTCACTGAATAAAAGAACTAAAATCCTAGTGAACAAAAACTAACTCTGGTAGATTATAGTAAAAATTCTGTAAATTTGTCAGCCGTCATTTTTGCGTTTCTCTTCTTGGAGTGTCAGATAATACCTGGATTGCATTGTAAAGCTATATTACTTGCAATGAATGACAACCCGAAGGGAAACCTTCCACTTCCACCTGAAGAAAAGCCTGGAAGGATCAAATGATCAGAATAAGAGAGGGTGCAGTATTCAGCTCTCAGTGTAATTTATAGTCCTGTAAAGACTATAATTTTATAATTTATAGATGGAAAACTTATTACATCGTCAAGTCATCCCTGTGTTTAGTTTTGATTTGCCTTTCCAGTGAGAAAGGCCTTTACACAGTAGACTAAATGTACACTATCCTTATTTTCCATAAAGACAGGATTTTTATTAAATTTTAAGGAGAGGAGGAAGGGCGATTCTGATAGCCTTTCCATACAGACAAGATAGCTCTCAGCATTCCTTGCCTGAAATTGTTCCTTTCTTCCACTTGTGTCAAGACAGGTGCTGCAGAGCTCAAGCTAATCGTTTAAAGACTTATCCATATAAACACAGGCAGTTAAACAGTTCCTCTTAACATCAGGGTTGGGTTTAACTATGGTGTTACTCAATTATTCTTCCAGTCCATTTAGTTTTCTTTCATTGTTTTTATTTTGTAACTTCCCTGTCAAAATACATTGTTTTTTCATTAAGAAGGGTATTTGTGGGATTTTTTAAGAGTCTATGATGTATTATTTATCATTCAGGAATACATTTGAGGTTTTAATTACAGAAAACAGACTTATTAGCATGAGAAAGATTTAAACAGTAGCATTTTCTGCATTCATATTTCATTCTTATTTCTACTCAAACATGAGAAAAAGGAGTAGAAAAGGAATGGATAATCATCCACCTATGATTCATTCTGGTGTTTGGAAGGCACTGGTAAGGTGAAGAACTGTACAATTCTTATCAGCTAAAATGATAAATGTATGTGAATTGCTATGTTTAAATTTCAAGCCTCAATTTGTGGAGCATGTATTCCTGAGGTAGTGGCTAAGGGAATATCCTCACTGTGCTTCAGGCATCCCTTCTCAGCGTGAGCAGTGGGAGTTGCCTTTCCCTCTTACTGTGTAAGCTGTGTTGCACCATCCTCACACCATCCTTCCTTCTTCAGCAGAAATCTTAATTCTTTCCTTCTGACTTGTTCATCATTATGGATATGGAAGGGGAAAAAATGTACCAAGTCAGAGAGTGCAGGATGAAAGTTATGGCAGTGGAATTTACAGTCTTTGTGTGCTCACCGCTATCAGAATTTGCATGACTTCTGAATCCATTTTATGTAACTACCCTAGACTAGAAAATCTGAAAGCCATTTCAAACTTGGGAGTTCACTAAAATTCACACTTTCAGTTGAGCTATTGCTGGATCCTGAGCTAAGGAGCTTTTTAGGATCTGGGCTTGACTATTATCCTGAATTTGACTCCTGTTGTCTCAGTGGACTACATTAGGGTCCCTTGGGTTTGTGCCAGCTTGAGAAAATACTTTAAGACAAGAATTCTTGATTTCAGTTTTCTAAAATTTACTTCACTGATGACATGTAGAAACAGGAGACCTGGTTACCCAGGATATGGAGAAGGCTGAAGTACTCAGTGACTTTTTTACATCAGTCTTCACCAACAAGTATTGCAGCCACACTACCAAGTTGCAGAAGGCAAAGGTGAAGACAGGGACTGGGAGAATGAAGAACCACCCACTATAGGAGAAGATCAGGTTCAAGACCATCTAAGGAACCTGAAGGTGCACAAGTCCATGGGACCTGATAAGATGGATCCACGAGTCCTGAGGGAACTGGCCGATGAAGTTGCTAAGCCACTGTCCATCCTATTTGAGAAATCATGGCAGTCTGTTGAAGTTCCTGCAGACGGGAAAAGGAGAAACATAACCCCCATTTTTAAAAAGGGGGAAAAAAGAAGACTCAGGAAACTACAGGCCAGTCAGTCTCACCTCTGTGCCCAGCAAGATCATGGACCAGGTCCTCCTGGAAACTATGCTAGGGCACATGGGAAACGAGGTGATTGGTGACAGCCAACATGGCTTCACTGAGGGCAAATCATGTCTGACAAATTTGGTGGCCTTCTACAACAGGGTTACAGCACTGGTGGCTAAGGGAACAGCAACTGACGTCATCTACCTGGACTTGTACAAAGCATTTGACACTGTCCCGCATGACATCCTTGTCTCTAAATTGGGGAGACATGGATTTGATGGATGGACCACTCAGCAGATAAGGAATTGGCTGGATGGTCGCACTCAAAGAGTTGTGGTCAACGGCTCAATGTTGAAGTGGAAAGCAGTGATGAGTGGTGTTCCTCAGGGATCAGTATTGGGACTGGCGCTGTTTAAAGTCTTTGTCGGCGACATGGACAGTGGGATTGAGTGCACCCTCAGCAGTTTTGCTGACAACAGCAAAGTGTGTGGTGTGGTCAACACACTGGAGGGAAGGGATGCCATCCAGAGGGACCTTTACAGTCTTGAGTGGTGGGACCGTGCAAACCTCATGAAATTCAGCAAGGCCAAGAGGGAGGTCCTGCACATGGATCAGGACAATGCCTGGTATCAATGCAGACGGGGGGATGAAGGGCTTGAGAGCAGCCCTGCGGAGAAGGACTTGATACTGGTGGATGAAAAACTGAATATGAGCCAGCAATGTGCACTTGCAGCCCAGAAAGCCAATCACATCCTGGGCTGCATCAAAAGAAGCGTGACCAGCAGGTCAAAGGAAGTGATTCTGCCCCTCTACTCTGCTCTCATAGACCCAACCTGGAGTATTGCATACATCTCTGGGCCCCGCAGTGTAAGGAAAACATGGATCTGCTTAAGTGGGTCCAGAGGAGGCCATGAAGATCAGGGGGCTGGAGCATCTCCCTTATGAGGACAGGCTGAGAGAGTTGGGGTTGTTCAGCCTGGAGAAGAGAAGACTCCAGGGAGACCTTATAGTGACCTTTCAGTACTTAAAGGACGCCTACAGGAAAGATGTCAAGGCACTCTTTATCAGGGAGTGTAGTGACAGGACGAGGGGTAATGGTTTTAAACTGAAAGGGGGTAGATTCAGATTAGATATATGGAGGAAGTTCTTCACTGTGAGTGTGGTGAGACACTGAAACAGGTTGCCCAGAGAGGTTGTGGATGCCCCCTCCCTGGCAGTGTTCAAGGCCGGGTTGGACGGGGCTTTGAGCACCTGATCTAGTGGAAGGTGTCCCTGCCCATGGCAGGGAGGTTGGAACTAGATGATCTTGAAGGTCCCTTCCAATCCAAACCATTCTATGATTCTATGAATCTTGGAGTAACAGACAACTTGCAAAAAACCATAAATCTCTGGAAGTTGCACAGGTAGAGAATTCCTGACTGGAAGGCAGAGACAGTGTATAGCTTGTTCTGTAGCTGGGAAGTGATATGTAGATCCCTGGTTTCCTCCTCCATTTAAGAGGAAGTGAAAGTTAGAGTCCTGCAAGGTTCAACACATATTACTGGTACCAGAGTCCCCACTGTAATGTTTCTGCATGCTTAAATGTTAAAGAGAGCTGAAATGATTTAATCTCATCCCAGCTCAATTTGCAAGACAATAGAAGCACCTTAAATTAAAATGGTCCCTTGTTAGGAGGGGAGGAAGAAAGAGGAGGATGTCCGGGAAGTTCTACATGTGTTATCTTGGCTGATTCATTCATTTTTCTAACCTCTTAATTTCCTAGACAGGCAGCTACTAGTGTCAGTATTCAAAGAAATGACTTGCATTCCCACAAAAAGGCAACTTTGGCAAAAATATCATCAAATATGGTAGCTAAACTAAGCAGCATCTTCAGATAGAGAACAAACTTCATTAGTACAGTCCTGAAGTTGAGTTGGACAGGGCAAGGAAAGAAAATAGTAGGAGAGTGGAGGTCATGCTGAAGAAAATTTAAGTTGGTTTACTAAGCTGGAAATCACCATTTTCTCATCTGTACATATGTTGGTAACATTTAAATAGAATAAAAATTTTTAGAGATCCTGGGAATGTGGTATATTTTTATACTGGAAGAAGAACTTAATGAGAAGTTCTCATAATAGAATCTTAGTCAAGTGAACAGGAATAAAATATCCCTCTATGACTGCAACAGAACCACATTTTAAACTCTACTCCATACATAGCTGGCAAATTTATCTTATTTCCTTCCTTTCTTACCAAATCCAGCTACTGCAGCTGGATTTCAGATCTGCAGGAGCCATATATCTAGAATTTTAACAAGGATGGAAGAAAGCAGCACATTTCTTTACTCTGAATGCAGTTATAGCACCAGTAATTCCAGCACTTGTGTGCAAGGCAGGGGAAGCTGTATCAGAATAGTTGCACCTGCTTTTCAGCAAGTTACTTGGATTTAAGTTGACTAACATTAGTGATCATTTATACCTAATATTGATATTTAGGGAAGTTTATCTATTTGGCTGATAGGTAAAGGAAGACAGCAGCATTTTATGGAAAATTGCTGATTCAGTCAGCTGGACCCAGGAGAGGGTGAAAATCTGCAATCTTGATATTGAGGGAACCACTAAAACTGCTGAGAGTCTAGAAAACTAGCAAAGAGGTTCTGAAGGCAAAGCTTAGACTGAGATATGGGTAACTGAAGACCAGGTTCTCCATGATAGCAATCTTTGAAATATTTTTGCTACCATATGCAAGACCATGGGGAAAGAACATGAGTAAGGAAAGGGGCTCAAAATCATTAGGAGCTAAGAATATTTTTGAACTAAAGGAAACTAATAATAGGAATGACATCTTCATTTTAACAGAAATGGAACCAGGCAGCTGACACTTTAAAAAGCTTAGAGCTTTTTAAATTTAAGGAAAAGCAGAATAGTGCACAGGAGCACATTTGGAACTATACTAAGAGGGAAGTCATGAAAAACATATATCCCTGGCTACAGGATAAAAAAGAACCTGGTAGTAGGACATGATGAACAAAGTCTCACTTAAATTGGAGGTAAAAGACTGGGAAAGAAAGGAAAGTTTCTGTAACCTCAAAATTAGATAGGAAAATTAAAATGCTTAGCTTTAAGGAAGCTAAGAAACAAAATGAAACTGATTAGTCATGTTGAAAATGTAACAGAAGGAAACCAGTCAGTGAGTAACACCAAGTTAAAAACATACGGGAAAGACAGAATAGGACATGCAACTGGTGCCATGTGTTAACAGAAGTTTACTGTAAAGACAGATTGGTAAAGCAGTTGTATCAACAATTCACCACTTATATCAACATGCTCATGGACTGAAATGTGGAATCTTTAGAATTAGAATAATAACATTATTAATATAAATATGATTGATAATATTAAAGACTATATTGCCAATGACCTGACCAAGGTTATTACAATGGCTGTGACTTGCTGTAGTGGATCAGAAACCCTGTGAGAGGGAACTGTATTTCTTCTTTTACCTTTGTAGTATAAATGTCATAATTAGGTCCAACATTCAGACCACATTTTTAGATCCCATAAATGACTGGTTTGGGAAGCAGTTTCTCAGGAAGCAGAGTAATTTCTGGACTTAATTCTGAGCAGTACACAAGGTCTCTTTCATGTGTTGTCAAGGAGTTGTAACATTGGCCATGTTGATGTTAAATTATCTTTGATGGAGTAACAGGAGCCGAAGAATCTTAGTCATTGTTCTTAACTTAAAAAAGGACTTAACTATGTAAAAAGGGAGCAGCCTGTGAAAAGGAAACAAATTTTTACATGTGACTATTTCAAAATATCATATCAGATGCTCAGGGTAAATACATATTTAAAAGACATGGCTAAACCAATATAGCTAAAAAGCAGGACGAGATAAGTTAGAAGGAGGAAGGTATTCATAAAAACATGTTAGCTGTATCAAATGGCATACAAAGGATCAAAACTCCAGTAGGCTAAATGTAACACAGTAGTCCAAGCAGTATGTAAGAATTTTAAAATAAAGGTAACTATTTTTGCAAATTGCATGCAGGGCTGCCACAGAGACTCATGACAATCAGAGCTTAGCAGGACTATTCAGAGACACTAAGGCTATTGAAGAAAATAAATTCTTGATAATGTATGGTTGCACCTTTTTTTCCAACAAGTAACCAATTCTGATGTCAAAGTTAACCCTGCTTTGAGCAGGGAATAGGACCAGATGATTTCCAGAGGTCCTTTCCAACTTTCATGTTTTGTGATTCTATGATTCTGTTCGGGGAAAACTGCTGCATCATAAATCAAAAGACTACCTCTCATCACCTCATGAACAATTGGATGCAGTAACACAGGTATACTGTCATTCCATAATAAATTCCTGTCTTCTGTCATACTGTAGAGGACAAAAAAGCAGATTAACCAGTCTCCTTCTACTTTGTCTGTTTGTATTAGTTGAAAGACTTAACTAAGAATTTAAATGACTCATAATTTGAGTCATTTAGTTCATACCTAGCTTAATTACAAACATTTTGTTAAATGCACAGTTAAAGAAAAAGGGATCTAGTGGAGTGAATCTATTCTGACTTCTGCTTCACATGTAAAGTATTTTTAAGTCCAGGAAAGAGAGGGAGAAAGAAACCTCACAGACAGAAGAGCCTGCATACTTTCTGTTCTGATAATGACTGCAATAGATCATGTATCTTCCGTTCTCCTGGTGGACTTGGAGTCCTTTGTGTGAACACTTAAATGATCTTGACACCATTATTGGATCTCAGTCTTGCATTGTTAGGTGAAAAAGGCTATTTTTCTCTTTGTGAAAGACTTACTTCTAAAATCTGTAATAGTAATAAATAATGAGAGCTCATGAGGTCTAGCCAGTAGCCTTGTGGATGAGACACACATCTAGATGTGGGTGTCTCACCCACATCATCATGCAATCACTTCTGTATCAGTTATTCTGAGTTCTGTGTTCTTGGAAATATTTCTGTTGTCTACCAAGAGAGAGTAACATATATGTTGGAAATCTTGGGAAAGTAAATAATTGTGATATTTTAAATTTTTTTTTCCACATTACAGTACTCAAGGTCACTCAAGAAAACTTAGCTGTAATGGTGACTGAATTTCAGAGACAGAAGATTCACTTTTTTTTTTTTTTAATTAAAACATTTTATGGCATTTTACATAAAAGACATGGGATTTCTCATACCGGAAACTAGCTACCTCTTAAAATGTTAGTGAAGCATGCAAAAAATCTGTCTAGAAATTTTGCTCAGCCTTGATTCTGAAGGAAGTGTCATGAAAATTACTTTTTTCTGATCCAGTTAATGTTTTGGGAGTTTGTTAAAGGAAGAAAAATCAAGTTGAAAGACTGAAAACAAAATTTTAAAAATATTTTTACTTGAATGAGATTCGAAAGTACACAGATATTAGACTAATAATAATTTTTAATATAGCACTTCATCCTATGCTGTCAGTGACAGCTATTGCAGTGGTTCTTAAAATGTGGAAAGCTGTTAATTGTGAACGTGTCATAGTTATTATGTAAATTTGCACTGCGGGGTATGCAAACAGTTAACTAGGCCATATGAATTTCTTTGCCAGTTTCCACAAATTATGCTGCAGGGATCCAGCTTTTTTTAGCTGATGACACTAGTTTACAATTCAAACTGTAATATACTATATAATATACAAATCTCAGCAAAGCAAGGTTGGGCAAGGTTAAATACAATATGTTTGAACAAGGGAGGGTTGAGAGGAATTAGAAAATCTTCATCTAGTCGTGAGAGTTTGAGTTTTCTCTACCTTTCTGATTTTGTCTTGAAAGCTTCTCCATATGGATTGCAAATGTTTCCCTTCTTTTCTATTTTTTTATTTGAACAACAGGTTTGCCTGAACTGTTTTTCCTGTTAGGAAAATATTCCAGCTGCACCTATTTCCTGTTGGTTAATCAATGGACTGCTTCTGTCCCCCACAAAGACAAAAGTGTGCATGCTTGAATGCCACTAGTGTGAAGTCTTAATGTAGTTCTGATGTTTACTGTATAATAATACCCATCTAGCTCAACGCATTATATAAAAACACTAATGAACATAATGTTCCATGAAGATACTGTATGCAGATTGAAAAGTAGTTCTCACTTGCCTGAGTTGACAGGTTGCTTTATTTCAGTTCACAGCTTGTTTATAATGGCACAAGAATTTAGTTTAAATGGTTAAAATGGTCTTTCTGCTGAACTATTTTAGTTTAGCACTATCACCTCTTTCATCCCCACATATACTGTGAATTTTCTTGCATGTGAATGAATATAGTTCATGTAAAGAGAGTAGAAGCATTGATGACTGAAGTTTCCTTTCAAAAGAACATGTATACTATGAGCATCGGTGGTGCAAATTTCTTCATGAAACCTCCCTAGTTCTTCTTAACTCTGGTTGGAAAAGGCTCTCTTGAGTGCTAAGCTTTTTGTCCCTTTGCTGAAAATCCCAACACAATTGGAAACAGACCAAAAATATAAAATGCTAATAATTATATAATTATTAATGGAATTACAGTTTGTTATTAGTATTAACCAAGTAATCTTATATTTAAATTGTGCTTTCTAATAGTTTGTTATTATTACTTGCTTTATGACAACATAAGTACTTGAGTAATACAGTTATGAACTGTGCATTAAGAAGAATTTTATTTATGTTCAAGAAAATAACATAGCCATTTATGAAAAAAAACAGTGAAAACATTTTTACAACTGAAATAAACTGAGACTGCTTATTTTAATTGAAATAGTATTGTCTTCAGTAATTCCTACAGATAAATAATTCCTGAAAATAACACTATTAACAAGCTTCTATTCAGGCTTGCTTTCCAAAGCAGGCTTACTGATAAGTTTGCAAATTCCTTTTTCAAAACACAGCTGTCTTAATTGAATATTCCAGAGCTATCAGAATAGCTTTTTGAACTTGATGCCCAAACTAACCTAAATCCAACAGTAACATTATTGATGGATAGTTTTTCAATATCTAGGTATTAATATAAAAACCTCCTGGACCTCTGAATCATGCAAGTCACAGAAGCCAGTCTCGAAGTCTATCATGAAAAAAGGTGGAATAGATCCAAGGAAATGTTCTGTCATGGCTTCGTATTTTTAGAGGGCAACTTTAGTAACACAATGTAAAGAACATAGAACATACAGCTCTTTCAGCAGCAGCTCATATGTGTATTCCTATAAGCATGAATTTCATGCGTTACGTGCAACACAAGTAACTCCTGAATGCAGGAGAAAATCTCACATGGTGAAAATATCTGCAGTGTACAAGTAATTCACAAGTTATATCATTTAAAATCCATGACACATCTTTTGGCAGCTAATTAGCATTCAATATCTGTTTTAAATCAGCAAATGGGCAAGAAGTAATTGGATAAAAATGGATCCCAGTAAAACAGATTATGACAATTGAAAAATACTTTCAAATAGCAAACTACCATGATATATGGCCACATATACAAAAGCCCATAGGGAATATTCAAGTGGTTGACCTTAATCTTATTTGATATCTGATTGTGTAGGCCCTTGAGTAGGAACACCAAGAAATTCAACTTTCAATTAAGTAGAAGACTTTTTTCTTATGGTACTGCTGGCATGATACAAATAATACATGTTTTCATGGCCCATTTGAATGATGTCAGAATTTTCATTCTGAAACTAAATTGCCATTTTATCTGCACTGTAGGTTGCCAGGACTGTTCTTACTCTCTAGTTCATCATTGTGTGCTGCCTCCTTGTAAAAGAACATAAAGTTACTGAAGTCATTGTTCATTGTGCAGACTTCTTGCTTCTCCAACTAACTTGCCTACACTCAGTTGTCTAAGTAACCCTGTCCTTCTTGGTGTTTGTTTAGTATGCCCCTACACAACCAACTTACAGTTTCATGGTTATTCCATTTACAAATTACATTTTTCATCATAGTACTAAATATCTGTTGTTTTCCTTCTAAGAGTCTCTCTTGAATCCTGGCAGACTTCACCAGCCAACTGTGAGATCTGCCTGTCTAAGGCTTTCCTTTCAGTCCAGCTTCCTAAAACAGCCCAAACCTATGAAAGAATTTCTCTTTGACTTCTCCAGGCAGGCCTGTGGTTATTCTTCTGTGTGATTTCAGCTCGTGAATGTATAAGTCAGTAATATGCAAAGTTGATTCTTCCAGAAGAAACAGTCCAACAGTATCAATTCTTAAAGGATTTCCCCTGCAACTACTTGGTACTGGGCCACTAATTCTCTTTAAAATATTTAAATATTATATTAAGTAGAAAAATTTAATCCTTTTCAAAGCAGTCAGTTGTCTGGACCAGCATTACCCATTTTCTAGGACCAAAGCAATTTTTGGCAGTATTAGTAATGCTCAGGAACAACAGAACTGTTTTCTGTCAGGAAAAAATAATTTGTGCAGGGAACAGTGCTGTGCTGAGAGATGTCCTCTGTGGAATTTCTGAAGGGCTGAAAACAATCACAAAACTCATAGGCTTTTTGGTGAAATGCATAATGGATTTTGACCTCGCCTCATTAAACAGCAGTACATAATACATTATGTATAAAACCCTCAACACACACAATAAACATTTTACAGCAGGGTAAAAATGGAACAGAAGGAGACCAGAAATCAAAAGAACCCTATCTTCTTGTTAAATTACATGCTTCTGGAAATCATTCTTGTTGGAATTAATTTGACCAAATGCTTATGTCTAAAGCATGTAGGTATGTACATATGAAAAAGTCATCCCAGGCTTGCTTTTTTTTTTTTTTTTGAAAGAAGTTAAACACATCTGAGGTGCAGTTCACTGGATGTCTAAAATATACATCTAAAATAAGTCAGATAAATAATTCCTAGAGGGGTAGGTTTATCTCCATTAACCATAAAGCGAGTTCAGGTTGACTTGCTCAGATATTGAAAGCTAAATTGTTGGTATTTAACATTGTGAAATGAATACTAACCTCAGAGACCACTTGTGATGAGGCTGACATCGAAACATGAAGATCTGAGAATTAATGTACTCTTTATCAAATGGTGTTTCTATTGCCAAATTTACCTTGAAGATGTAGCGAACAGCAATACAAGGAACAGACAAAGTTTAGGTGCCACAGCTAGAGATTTGTTGTTGAAGGCTCAGCTAACTTCATGAGACTCTGCAGTTTCTGAAGAATGGTCCATTTTCCCACAGCCCTATTGAAATAACCATTTAAGTGTACTTAGAAGTGGATTTTATCTCCTTAAAAAAAAAAAAGCAGTCTGTCTTCTGAAGGGGCTTCTATTACTATGGAAGTATTAGTATCTGTCATCTGTCTTGTTTCTTGTTATACTGACGCTTAATAAGTATGTGTAATGAAGGAAACCATAAGCAACTCAGATGATACCCTCTGATAGGGTATTAGATAGTCGTACTATACCTGAGCAAGAACTGCACGGGTTATTTCTCAAAGTATATCTGTTGGTGTCACCAGATAACAGTTACTGCATCCTATCCTGTAAGTTACAGGGTTCAGGAGAAATTTGTGTGGAAGTAAGGGTAAAGGTTTTTCTAAGCATTTTATGAAACCCATTGTATGTATAAATGTCCTGGTTTGTCTTACTTGGCAGAGCATGGTAAGTAGATTTAAGATAGCGGGCAACTTCTATGGGAGTGATATGGTTTGTTATACAATGATTAGCAGGAAAATGGCAAAAAAAATTAGTAGCAATTCATATATAAACAGTATCCTATAATCAGTACTAGGTGCTTGAGTAGTACACAGAACTGAAAAATATAATCTGTTTTAAACAAACGTAGTTCACGTGATGAATATTAAGCAACATCTTGTACATCTATAATGTTTTGCAGTAATGTTAAGCCAAGTTATTTCAGAATCTATGATTCTCCACTAATAAATCCTTATACTATTTTCAGTATTTTCAGCAGAAGAAAAGATTTATATACACAGTATCATGAACAACTGAGACTGATAGCAGCAAAAGATTAATTACAATATTGTCCCATAATGGCTGTAGCACAGTTACATTATGAACTGCTGATGATCAAGTCTTATTTTTTAATATAAATAAACAACCAATTAAAAGATTTTTGAATGGAAGTGCAGAAATAAGATGAATACTGCATGTATGGAAAGAGATAATGCATGAACTTCCATTCAGTTTTAAGCTTATATTGCGTTCTCTGTCTTGTAGTTTGATAGGAAGCTACAGGAACAAAAGATGACATCTTTCTAAAGATGAGGGTTAGAACTGAGAGCCGTAAGCTTGTTACAGACACAGGATGACTCTGCAGGAGACTTGAAAAGAGCTTCTTTAACACCTTCGAGTAATTCAGCGGCTGGGCAAGGATGTTATTTAATCACGTTTTGAAAGCTGTGTGGGCAGAGCACAGTGATCTCATTTCCAGGCATAAATTCAGAATTGAGAGGAGACATTGTGTGAAACCTGTCTGAAGGTGCTCTCTCATTTGGGAACATTATATTGTAGGAAAGTTGACCAGTTTTTGGTTGTAAGATGCCTGTGGATATACCTGGCTCATGGGAAGTGCTTGAAGTTACAATAACTATTTCCTTTTTGACATGTATGGTTGGTTTGGTTTTTTTTAATTTATATTGATGGAAATGAGACACATGTTGCCCACTGTTGTTCTACATAAGCAGCTTCAGCTGCTGAGATCTTATTCTCTTGGCTGAAATTGTAAGCTTTAATGAATGGTTTGAATTGTTGGTGCTGTAAAGGTAGAAGTTAGTGAATATCTTCATGTTTTAAGGAAGTGAAATTGGTAAGATTTCTTTAAATTCAAACAATGCTTCTTTAAGAACTATAATATAGAGTGAAGGAAGTTGTTTAAACCCAGTAAGTAAAGTTTTTATTGCTAATATATCTTTAAATATGAATATCCAATAAATTCAGAAATCATTATTTCTTTTACATTATTAAGAACCATTTCATTTCTTTATATACAGATTCTGAAGCTTAACATATTTTGGCATTCCAGTGATACACAGTTAAGTTTTGCAACACAGAGAATGCATTTTATTTCTGAATTGAGGAAAGAATATGTAGAAGTGTTTTTAAACCTGTGCTTACAAGGTACCGTTATCACTTGTAACTATTTTTACAGTAAAATTATATTGTTCTGTGAACCACAGATTATGATATGATCGTATGAAATATTTTGTGATGGGAGAATTAGAATAGTATGAAAAATGGGAGGAAATCGTTGCCGTTCTATATAGGATAAAATAAATTTAAGCTTAGTCCTGAAAATAGCAATTGATGCAGTTTGTATGTTAAAACCTCACATCATGTGTACCAAAAAGTAAGATGTAAGCGTAATTTGAATGGGACATGATAAAAATGCTTTCTAGGTAAAACTTCATGAGAGTTTCTAGTAACTTCCTATTACAATTATATCTTCATATTTTCCTTGGGGTTTTATATAAATATTTTTAATTTAACTCAAAAAACTAAGCAGTCCCTTTTTTTCTTTACATAGCAGATGGTACGTGAACAATACACTACAACGACACCAGGCACTAGCCTAGAGAGGCCGAAGAATGAATATGTCTACAAAATTGGAATTTATGGCTGGAGAAAGCGTTGCCTCTACCTGTTTGTTCTCCTCCTGCTTATCATCCTAGTTGTGAATTTTTCTTTGACAATTTGGATTCTTAAAGTGATGTGGTTTTCCCCAGTAAGTGTCCGCTTTAATTTTCCATTCTTTTCATAGTCTCTTCTTTTCCTTGCCTCACCACTTCACTTATTTTGTATATACATCAGCTTCTCTGTAACAGATGGTTCTTTTTTCTTCCTTCTCAACTGTAATTTGTACTTTCGTTGAAAGTATATAAAAAATATCTACCTTTGAACATACTTCCTGATCTGTCATTTCTGTATTGGTAATAATCTTTAAAATACTGAGGTTGTTGATACCTTATATTGAGGTGAATTCTAACCATTCTAAGAGAATGAATTTTACCATTGTCTCATAGTCTCTGTTTAGTTTATATTTTATAATTGTGTTTGCTGTAATTTTATCTGATACAGAATTCCTTAGTGTTAAAATATTGCTGACAGTTGCTGTTTTTTCTTAGCTTCCTTCTCCTATTTATCAGAATCTCAAATTTAACAATTTATTTGCCCAATTAATTACAGCTCAGAGGTAGTTATTACTACTTCGTGCTTGAGGCTAAGCAGCTATATTATTCAGGAATAAATTTAATAACTTTCCACTGCCATATATATTTTAATATTTATAATGTAATTTTGCAGGTAGGAGATTAAAGGCTAACTTTCAGAAGTCTGCAAGATGTAGCTTTAGTCAGAATGCAATAAAATGCATCAGTGAATATTGAAGCTAAGCTAATTTGTTCCTAACATGTAGTTGTGATACACAGGTGATTTGAATAGACTTGTTACAAGGAAAACAATAATAGTAAATTCCTACAGCTCTGCCTTTGCTACTGAAGAAAGTGTTATATTAAAGTTCCCATTATCTATTGTTATTACACCTCTGTCACTAAATGAAGGCCATTTTATCTTCATAGAAGCATTTCTATACTTTACTTTCTCTTACTGTAAAGAAAGTAGGTTAATTTTAAGTGGTACTTACTAATACAGTTACTAGTGCTTGAATTCCCGTCAGGTTTCTTCCCCCACATAAATTCTTTTCAGCACTGTTACTGTCATACAGATTACAATGTAGAACATCTTAGAACACATATAATTTTTCTGTTATGCAGGTCATATGGAAGATGTGTACTTAGTGACTACACATCATGAGTCACAGAGAACCTGTATAACTTGAAATTTTTATCTGTGTGGCTCAGGTTTATATTTTTAAGGAGTTTTAAAATTTTCTGTTGGTTTGGTTTCTTTGTGTGAAACTGGGTATTTCTTCTCTAGTATCAGTCAGGACTGAAAAAATAGCATCAGAAACTCCACTTCTAGGAACTCCTATCTCCTACTAGTTATCTGTGAGAAAGACACCAAAAGCCTTGATCTGCTGAGGGACAGTGTCCTTCTGCCTTGGCAACAAGAGCAGTGGAAATAACAGCTCAAGTAGTGCAGGCTTACATTCTTTCACAGGGTATACTATGAATGCCATGATTATAAGGGTTTTCCTAATTCTCTGTTAAACAATCTGCATTCCTGACATACCTGGTTAAATAGTTAGTTAACTGTAATGCCTTCATTCATTTGGGATAATTTTAGGGAAACATCTACATTTCAGCTAAACATCCGCTATAAGAACATTTGTGCAAATTACACATGTATGTCACAATCCTCAGCAAAAGTATGTGTGAGGTCTTTAATGAACGGAGAACTTTTTTAGCTGGGTATTGTTTTAATAGAGTGTATCTGTCAAGACAAGAAGTAAACTCTGAAGATATCAGAAATATCCAGAGAAGTGCTGCTAGCCTCTAGAAGTCTAAGAAGGAGTATAGGCATTAACTTCATGTTCAAAGTCTGGAAGTATAATTGAAGCATCACAGTTATTTCCTCTGTCTAAGGAAATACTGTTTGTAAACAATGAGTGTGACAGTCATAGAAATTACCAATGCTATCATCAAACCCTTTTCCTGATGGAATTAAGCATTTATGCTGCCAAGTTTTTGGTTATTGTTTGAAAGAGAGTTATATTCTCAGAAATAGATTTTTATGGTTCTTGAGTTCCAAGCTTGACAAGTATTTGCTATTTAGGAAATCAGTTGATTCACATATATCCTACTTATCCAATTAAACATTCCCATTATTGAGAAGAGTTTAAAAGTAATTGTGAAATATTATCCTATGCAGTCATCAGTTATTTGGCAAATACTAGTCTGTGAGCTGTGATAACGCTTTTTATATTTATTAATTATGTGTTCTAAGTATAGTAGGTAGAGATTACACTACTTATTATGTTAAATATTAATAATACATATTGTAATTTTAGCTAATACTTTAAAAGTATTTAGTCCTAGTTTTAAAAAAACACATTAAAATTTTATCCCTGTCAACAATATTAGAATATTAATAGCTAATAAAATATTAACAACTGTTTCTCTGTAAAGTAATACAAGAAACAAATTGCATTCTTACTAAGGTTAATAAACATTTATAAAAAACATGATAAACATTGAAAAAGGCATTTTTATAGTACAGTTCTGAAGAAAGTTTATGCTTAAAGAAAACTTCAAACATAACATGATTGTAGTATGTAGTTTTATTAGGAAAACAGTTTTGCAGTATAGTGCATAGGGGTGTTGGTGCTAGTGATTGATCGGCAGTTCTATAGCACAGTCCTTTCATGAGCCCACACAAAGTTGACAAAATTGTTATTTAGACATCAAAGTTTCTTTTTTAAAATAAAAATTGTTTTCTTTTTCTGTAAAACATCCTTAAATCTTTCATTAAATAATAACTTGCAGTATACAAAAATCATGTGCTATGTCTATTCATACACCCAGATTAAAATAATAATGAAATTATGAACAGAGCTTCAGCAAGTTTTGGCATAGAATTAATCCATGCATACATCTCCTGTCTCAACCCCAAAAAAACCAGACAGTGTGATAAATACTAGCAAACAAGTTAAGCTGATAAAGAATGTGAACCATACACATATGCTGTGAGATGAATAGATTTTAATCTCCTTGCAGAAATTTGGAAGGATGATGAAAGACGGAGACTTTCCTAAACTCCATTGCTTGAGAAACCTTCAGCGTTAAATGAACATGACTAAATCGTATTTCATTTCATTTCATAAAAACTAGACTAAAAGGGAACAACCTGAACAGAGAATATATTGCTTTTCTCATACTGCCCCAATTACATAACATATGAGCATCCCCAAGTTGTGCAGATTGATTCACAGATATCAGATATGTCTCCTTTTTTTTTTTCTCTGATGGAGTTTGGGGGGACAGGGTCTCAAGTTTTTTTGGGGGGTGACAGAAGAAAGCTGTGGATTCATTATATTCAGCTGTTTTAGAGAAGAGAGAATCAAATAATTATGCCTTGAGCTTGATGAATAAGGTGTAGTAGAGTAATTTAAAAACTCAAATTAGTTTTGCATTAAAATTAGAAAGTTTGAAAAAACTGGAGGTTGGATTTTTTTCCTCTGCACATAACATATCAAAAGTTTGCATGAAATGGAAATTATAGATTTTGGGTTTAACATATTGAGGCTTTCTGAGAACTAAAGGGGACTGCTAGTCCTAAGAGTTTAGAAACTAAGAATCTTAAGGGATTCAGGGCTGCCATAGGACGAGGATGTCAGAAGTCCTGTGAACAATTCTGAAGGGTCCAATAGGTCTGAAAGATGAGAACTTTAATGTCCCTGACATCTGCTGAAAGGACAAACATGGCAGGATGTAAGCAGTGAAGATTTCTAGAGGGTGTCAGAGATAACTTCTGGATAGGACAAGTAAGGGAGATATGCAGCTGGCTCTTCTACTCATGCAGTCCCATGGGAGCCAGGAGGATAGACCCAGACTCCCATGAAGGATGAAGTTACTCAGAAAAGCTTGCTGGTGTTTAAGGACAGTATCCTCCAAATGCAGGAATGATCTATCCTGATACTCAGGAAGAAAAGTAGTCTGGTTTAGCTAGACAGGTTACTTGTGATGGACATCCAATGCAAAAAGCAATATATAGGAGTTGGAAGCAAGGACAGACTTTGTAGAAATTTAGAGACATTGTCTGGGCCGGGAAATGTGTCAGACTTCCTGTGTCAGGAAAGCCAGAGCTCAGCTTTAGTTAAAACTTAAAAGGGACAAAGGGTAACAAGATGGACTGCATCCATAGGTGCAGAGAGGACTGTCTGATTCTCTTGCAGAGCCACCTTCTGCCATGTTTGAAAGGTTATGGAGACTGGGGAGATCCTCAATGATGGAGAACACAAGTGTTGCACTTGTCTTCAAAAAAAGAGGTCAAAGGAATGCTCAGCCTCACTTCAGTCCCTGGGAAAATGATGGAGCAAGTCACCTTGGAAGATATTTCAAGACCCATGAAGGAGAATAAGGTAATGGGAAACAGTCAGCATGGATTTCTCAAGGGTGAATGATGCCTGACTAACGTGATTAATATCTTCATAAGTGATCTGGATGATGGGATCAAGTGTACCCTGACGAAGTTTGCTGATGATACCAAACTGAGTGGGGAAGTGGACACTTCGGAAGGGAGAGCCAGCCGGTGGGAAGACCTGGATAGGTTGGAAGAGTAGGCTAACAAGAACCTTATGAAGTTCAACAAGGACAAGTGCAAGGTCTTGCACCTGGGAAGACATAATCCAGGAGTGCAGTACAGACTGGGATCTACCTGGCTGGGGACCAGCTCTGTGGAAAGGGATCTGGGGATCCTGATGGACAACAAGCTCAGTATGAGTGAACAGTGTGCTGCAGCAGCAAAGAAAGCCAACAGGATGCTCGCTTGCATCAATAAGGGCATCACCAGCAGAGATAAAGAAGTCATTATCCTGCTCTGCTCAGCACTTGTCAGGCCACACCTGGAATACTGTGTTCAGTTTTGGTCCCTGCTATACAAAAAAGATGTGGACAGACTGGAGAGAGTCCAGAGAAGGGCCACAAGGATGATCAAAGGACTGGGAAGCCTGCCATATGAGGAAAAGTTGCAAAAACTGGGTTTATTCAGCTTTGAGAAAAGAAGGCTTGGGGGAGACCTTATCACCATGTTCCAGTATTTAAAGGGTGGCTACAGAAAAGATTGAGCCCTGTTTTACAAGGACTCACACGGAAAAGATGAGGGATAATGAGTACAGGTTACTCCTGAGGAGATTCCAACTGGACACAAGAGGAAAATTTTTCACAATGAGAACAATCAGCCACTGGAATAATCTCCCTAGGGAAGTGGTGGATTCCCCAACATTGGACACTTAAAATTCATCTGGACAGAGTGCTGGGCCATCTTGTCTAGATCGTGCTTTTGCCAAGAAAGGTTGGACCAGATGATCCTTGAGGTCCCTTCCAACTTGGGATTCTAGGATTCTGTGATTACCGTCAATGATAAAATGTCTGGAATTATAGACAATGGGAGGGCACAAGATGTCATCTGCCTTGACTTCAGCAAGGCTTTTGACACTCTCCCACAATATGCTTGTACCGTAGTTAGGACATTATAGCCATGAAGGATGGTCAACCAGATAAGTAAAAAAAAAAATAAACTGTATGGATGGCCAGACTGAGAAGGTAGTTACTAATGTGTTGTACTCTACGTGGAGGCCAGTAATAAGTGTTGCAGGGGTCTATCCTGACACTGGTCCTTTTTAACAACTTTATCAGTGACTTAGAAGAGGTGGCAGAATGCTTGCTCATTAAATTTGCAGATGATACCAATTTGGGGGTACCATTAAATTATTTCAGCCTCAGGCTGACATTCAGAGAAGCCTAGACAGGCTGGAGGTATGGTCCAACGTTACAAAATTCAAGAACAAACGCAAAGTCCTGCTCCTGGGAAGGAGGAGCCCCTGGCACCATCACAGGCTGATTCTACCTGGCCGAGGGCAACTCTGTGAAGAAGGCCCTGAGGGTTGGTGGGCAGCAAGCTGAGCATGAGCCAGCAGTGACCCTGGCAGCAATGAAGGCCAAGAGCTTTCTGGTCTGTGTGAACAGGGGCAGAGCTGGAGACCACAGGAAGTGATTATCTCCCTTTACACAGCACTCGTTATACACACATATAATACAGTCTCCAGTTTTGAGCTTCCCAATAGAAGAGAGATTTTCACAAACTTTAGTATCATTTTTGTTTTTAAGAAGTTCTGTCTTGTGGTTGGCCATCTGATGTTGCCAAAACAGAATATCTTTTATTCTATAAATAATTTTACACTGGTGATTTCCTCTAAAAAACTCATTATTAATCTTCCTTATGCTTCTGACAAAAAGGAGGTGAATGCTTCATAGGAAAAAATATGTTCCTCTTTTACCTTGTTGTCTTACTTTTATTAAAATGACTGCATAATTTTTAAATGGTCCACTGACTCTTAGCTTATAACATTTTAATTTCAAGGCCATCAGTTATACTAGACTAGGTGCTATCACTAGAGATGCAAATTCATCCTTCTAGACACTACCAGATCCTAAAATATTTAACTAGAAAAATACTGAATACACTGAATGCAAAAATACTCCTTACTCTCATTGTTGTTTTCTGAATCCTTATTGTGATATAAACTATAGAATTGGGCATTTCTCAGTCTTCCTAATTGAAACTGGGTTGATTTATAGGGAAAAACTGATTTTTTTATTGGGCTGGAGATAACACATGCTTTAGCTGTCAGATAATTACAGCATTCACCTTGGAGACAGAAGCTTCTGTTGTAGCTCCTGCTCCAATTAATATTTGATGATTTTATATGAAGTAGAACAAACTAGAAAAAGAGAGAGTAAAAGATTCCAAATGTACCGTATCTGTTGGTTAGAGCATGAATCTCTAGGAGAAGATACGAGATCAGATTTTCCCAGGGAAAGGAGAAGTGTTTATCTGGGAGTGCAACAACCCAGCTGAGTCCTGCAACCACTTGTAAAAGGAGATCAGTACCTCTTCACATGGCCCCTCTTTATCCTTGTAGACTTTATTCATAAGACGGTCACTTAGGAGATTTTGATTGTCATGTCCAATGGTAATCAGATAATTTAACTGCAAGAATATTAGTATGCCTAAATCTGTTGGACAAGTGAGCAGGACTTTTGAGGATCTATATTTTAGAATTTGATTCTTAAATTATTTAAGTATCTCCCATATAATTGCCCAACATATAAATTCTATAATGACATGTCTCTAGAGGCTGCATGACTGGCAAACAATTTGGAAAAGTCGGACAGTATTTAGCTAAGCTGTATAACAATGGTTTATACACACTGAGCATGTGAAAGCTTTATAGAGATTAGCTGCTCAGTAGGAGGCATTAACAAGAGGTGTTTGGCATCTCAGTTTGTTACATAACTGATATGATTTCACAACTATAATCTTTTGTTTACATTGCTGCCTCGGTGGTTTCTGAGGGGTTTTTTCTTTTGGCATTTTTACTTTTCCGTTATCTTTATATTCCTTAGAGAAAACTAAGTTCATGAGACTGATTTCACATTTTCTCCTGAATATAACAGTCTTTAGCTGTCCTACCCTGCTATCACATAGAGAATTAGTACTCATGTCCTCAGAACTTCACGCATAATACTGATCCATTGTGTCAACACTGTAATCAGTGAAGAATTGGACCAACATTTTTAGGTCACTACTGAATTTCATAGATTGTGATGCTAGTACTCTTAAATTCAGGTGGGAAAAGTGCACATTTCTGATGCACTAACAAATCTTGTTCAGAAACCCCACATTCATTCAGTTATGATATCATTTAGGTTATGCTACACTATCGTAATGCCAGGGACAGTTTGCACCAAAGATTATTCCTAACTTTTTTTAGCCTTTGGTGGAGAAACCCATGTCCTCATGCATTTTAGTGCTACCATGGTCTCCTGGAATAAGAAAGGTCAAGGCAATTGTGCTGTATTTCATGTTGATATGGACAGGTAGTCATGAAACAAAGAGGGTTGCCCAGGATAACTAGTTGCCTTTCTCCAGTGTGGAGTTTGGCATGTAGCACAGGTTTTTCTCTGACAAAAATTTTAAGCACAGTGTGAGTAAGAGAGGCAGACAGGTATTTATAGTCTTAGATGCACTGTCAGTCAAACATGATTCAAGTCTGCACTCAATCCCATGTTCTCCTGTGTCCCGATCCAGTGTTGGTGGAGGTTTCGATAGGATCCCAAGAGACACAAACGAGGTCAAATACCATATACCCAAAACAGTTTTTATTATTAAAAGTGAAGAGGGGTAGCGATAGGACAAAATGGAAGGAAAAAACAGGAATAAAGCAAGCATCCGGTATAGAGTTGCAAGAATAGTCACCACCATGGATCCAGTGGCATCCCGTTGGTCCTCAGTCTTCAATTCTTTGGTGGTGAGCGCACACGCAGCAAAGTTTTCTGTTGCCTTTTAAGTTCATCGTATCAGCTGATTAGCATATCTGCCCACCTTTAGTTTTTCCTCTGGTCCCACAGGTTTTTGCTGACTTCATGCTTCTTGAGCAATCATCCGGTTTCTGGGGGAGAAATGCTCACCTCTTATCAGTTCATTAACAATGCATGCATGGTGTCTGGTGTACAGAATAGAGTCACAAATGGCTACACGATGGAGCCAGTGATAAACATTTGGTTTCGCTCAGTCCATGTCTCCCCCTTTGAGGCTTATCTAAGGAGTTTGACAATACAACTGCAAGGGAGTGGGGGATGCATCCTTCAATACACTCCTGCTTCCTTGGGTGACATTCCTTAGACTAATCCAAAGGCTGCAACTTGTCCTTGAGGTTTGCACAGACACAAGCAAGCTTTGAGACAGTCATTAGACATTTCAGTCTCTCATATCCTGCCATCCATGTTAAACCTTACTGGGGTTTGAGTCACTCACAAGAGGAAAGTCAAGCCCTAATACTAAGCCTTAGAACAGCATGTGGATCACCTTATCATGACAGGAATGAACTTGGTATATGGAAGGCCAAGCACACAATGTCCAGTCCATCAGTGCCTATTCTAAGCATGGTTCTTCCTAAGAACATGAAAACTGTTTAGCTTCCTCTCGTGCCTGCACTTCAGCTGGACATAAAGACATAGGCAATGAGAATTGGAAAGGTCTCTGCACAGTTAGGACAGAGTGTGGTCTTTACTTCCAGTTTCTCTTTTATGCACTGGAATAAATAGGACAATTGCTACAGTTAGACAAAAAAATACAGGGTTTTCCAAATGTTATTCACAGGTATTTCCTTCTTTTGGCTTACTTGTAATTACTGAGTGCTCTACCCGTATCCCAGAAACTTTTAGCACAGACATACCACTCTGCTAATCTTCTTGGACTCCCGTGGGCAATTAATAATGAATATAGACAAAGTATTAAAAATTATTTTTCAAAGTTTTCTATAAGGCAATATCAATTTATTTATATTTAATTCTGTAAGAAAATGTTGAAAAGCTAATTATATATAATCTTACTATATGTACACATTAGTTGGCTGATAGTGATACTAGTCTAGATCTATATTACATGTATTTTGAAAGAAATTAGCTGATTATATAATCAAATACTTGTGTAAACAACTATTTAAGTGCTTGGTAAATTCAGGCACTCCAGTGAAACGCAGGGAATTACTTCAGGAAATATGAAAAATACGAAAACTAGGAATGTGATGAATTAAGAAAGCAAAATTTTAACTGAAAATCTAGTAACACTTTCTGACAGTGAGACTTACTAAGCTGTGTAATAGCATGCCTTATTAAATTGGAGATGCCCAAACATTTGGAACATTTAAAACCAGACTAGACAGCAATAAAAATGTACGGTAAGGAACCCTCATTCACAGCAAGAGTTCTCCTTCACTGCAGAGACATACACTAGTGAACTTGTACAGCCTTTCCATGCTTTTTATTATTAACAGCATATGCTCTGTGGAATTAGTGGCCATTTTGAGAATGTTACCTTTTTTAATACTCAAATGAAATAAAATATTTATTTAATTATTCACAAATTCTCATCCTGATTTTCTCTAAAGTATTTTCATGTCAGAACACCAATATTCCATAGTTTCTACTCTGAATAATCCTGAAGAGCTGTATTTTGCTATTTTTCCATTAAGTTAAATATAATTGCCTGCAACCAGGCCACAGTCATTCCCATTGTCTCTATCAGACAGTGAATATTTAGATATTTTATGCAAAGAGTAATAGTTGAAAAGAAAGCTACTAAAATACAGCAGAAAAGCCATTATCAAAGAAAGACTTCTCAGTAGTGTGGTATATACTTACATATATATATATAAAAAATGTATTTTCCTAAGGCATTTGATTAATCTGAATTATATTATGAATCAAATCATGTGTATGTAAAAGTGTGGAATAACACTTGTTTAAATGAAAAAAAAAATAAATTTGCTTTTGGAATAATTTATAATATTGATAAAGAGTTTTTAAAAATCTGAGTACAGTGAGATTATAGCATACATGCAAGTTTAAGAACTGTGGACAGATGAGCTCTTAAGGGCTTGACTGCAGCTTCTGATTCTGCTTTAAGTTGTATGGGAAAACTTAAATGAAGCTGCTCTTGGCAAACCCTCTGCCAGAGGAAACCAGATATCTGATCTCATGGTCTGATGTACCACCTACTTTTCTGAGCCCAGACACAATCAACAACATTCAACTGCACATTTTCCTGGGGTTTTGCATGTATTTTTGCTCCCAGGAGCAAGCAGAATTGTTCTAATGTAGGAAATAGGAATGATGAATGATAGAGCTGGTGAAATTTACAGTTTGTGTAGCTCAGGTGTGACCTGAAAAAGTTCTCTCTCCATGAAACTTACTCTGTTTTTTCTAGTGCTATCAGCTGACTTCATAGAAGACACTACGTCTCCCTAGAGACTTTTTATATATCTTGAGATCATCATTTACTCAACAATACTATTACAGAGATTCACATAATCAGTGAAAATTTACTGTAATATTTCTTAGAATAACATCAGAATGGTTGAGGTTGAGGACACTGAGGACAACAAATAACATATCCAAAATGTGGGACCCAGAGACTTCCCAGTGACTCGATCCACGTGCACACCCTGATTGTGCCTTACCTGCATGTGAGCACCAACCTTGATCTCAGGTGCCAACATGCTTACAGGAGTGATGCCTGCAGGCCCTCTCCTGCTCAAAATCCACTTTCCCAAAGGGGTGCTGACATGGGTGATGGGGAACACATTGTGGCGTGCACCTGCTCTGCTATTTAGTACCCAGAGTAAGCCCAGCCTACTGAAATAACCATGAGATGGAGAAATTGAACAACTTGGGTTTAATTCCTATTTCTGTCCTCCATATACAAATAATTGCATATGAATTCATGTGTGAAATCGAGCCATCTGATCAGAAACATTCATTGTGCAGAGTTCCTGAGCTGCTATTTTACCATGGGGGACTTGTAGAACATGTCACTTTTGAGACTGACACTAAAATGACCTAAACCTTCCAAGTTCTGGTACAAATCAGTGAGACAGAAAAGTATCCACTGTTCTCAAATGATGGCTCCCTAAGACATGCATTTGTTGAAATCATTTGTATGTCATGTTCCAGTTCAAATATTGCATGTCATGTTAGTACTTGCATGTAACAAATACCTTCTGTGTGTTTCTGCAATGTCTAGCACAACAAGGCCTCCATCCAGATTGGGACCTGTGAGCGCAACGAGACTAGGAAAGGACAATAAGTATTGTCCTAAGCAGTATCCCATTAAACAGATACATTTTCCAAATACACATTTCTGTATACATAGAGTTGTGGGGAAAATGTAATTGAATGAAGTGTAATAATAATTAAATAATATAGAATACAAATGTAACTGAATTAAAAGTTCCTGATTACCTCTGCTGGGAAATACATGAATTGCCCTAAAACTTTCTCCTTACTTTTTATGATGAAAAATTTATTTCATAAGCACAAAACAGTTTTGTTTTGTTTTTTGAAATTTTGTTTCATCTTTAACCAAACAAAAAATTTGAAAATTATGATCAGGTCCTAGCTATGGAGTAGGGCATGGATTAGAAATTGTAAAAAATTCTAAATGTAATCCAACAGGAATTGCAAAAAGCTCACATCCTTTCGAACTTTACATTTATTTTTTTTGTCATCGCTGTTATTTTTTAGTTATATTGTATAATTAATTTATACAAATACATGTTAAGCTACCATTTTATTGATGCATAGAATATATTTGCTATTATTTTAAAGATGATATTATTGTCAGTACTAGAGTAGAGCTTGCTGTGATGCGTTGTAGGGAAAAATGAAAATATTTGTTTTCCATTTTGCTCAATAAAAGTTGCAAAAATGTACTTATCGGTAATGTTGAGAGGCATCATAATAGGTCGTTATATTTTTATGTGTAAAATCCCTTTGTGCCATGAATAAAAAAGTGGTCATGATGGCATTTAGCAAAGGTAGCCAAAACTCTAATCTTAAACTTTATTTAATCAGAAATACTAAGATGAGGGGAAGACTGGGTAATTCAAAATGAGGTTGGGTTGTGTCCTGGTTTCGACTGGGATAGAGTTAATTTTCTTCCTAGTAGCTGGTATGGTGCTGTGTTCTGGGTTTAGGATGGGAATAATACTGATAACACACTGATGTTTCAGTTGTTGCTGAGTGGTGCTTACACTAAGTCAACGACTTTTCAGCTTCTCATGCTGCCCTGCCAGTGAGTAGGTTGGAGGTGCATGAGAAGCTGGGAGGGGACACAGCCAGGACAGCTGACCCGAACTGGCCGAAGGGATATTCCATACCATAGGATGTCATGCTCAGCTTATAAACTAGGGGAAAAGCTGGCCAGGGGGTACTGCTGGGTACTGCAGGGAACAGGCTGGGCATCGGTTGGTGGTGAGCAATTTTTTTTTATTTGCATCACTTGTTTTTCTTGGTCTTCTTTTCTGTCTCTTTTTGTTATTTTCATTTTCATTACCATTTATTATTATTATCATTATTATTATTATTTTATTTCAATTGTTAAACTGTTATTATCTCAACCCAGAAGTTGAGATTCTCTCCCCTATGCCACCAGAGGCGAGTGAGCAAGTGGCTGTGTGGGGCTCAGTTGTTGGCTGGGGTTAAACCACGACAGGCTGTTATTGGAGACGATCTGTTTTTAATTTCAATATACTGCAGTGGTTTCTATTTAATATGATAATATAATTTTAAAATAAATTTGCATGATAACTGCAAGACAAAACATAAGGTAAAATATTTAATTCATTTATTTCACACAGAGCTGGAGCATCTTCAGCGGTGCTTTGTGAGGGATGCAACATCTCTTTGTCCTTTTTTCATCTCACAATTTTGTCGTCTTGACTATTTAGACAGCGAATTCTGTCAGGGTGGAGATGCGTGTCACTGTGTGCTTGCACAAAGTGTAGAAGCACTGAGACCATAATATGAAATGTCCCCTAGTTCAAATGATAGGATTTACAATACTGAATCAATACATAGTCTCTGTAATCATATACACCATGCAAATATCCCTGATTCCTCAGAGGAATTCAAGAAATAAACATAATGCACTGTTGTTCTGAAGAAAATCCTTTTGACAACCTTTACAAATGAAAGGAAAAGATTTAATTCAATTTCTTTAGCTAAGCTGCATAATTACAAATGTTGATATAATAAAATGAATTAGGCAATTTATAAAAACTCAATTCCTGAATAAATATATGTAGCAGTGGGAGTAGCAGTCTGTTTTTCTAATGTTGAGTAAATCGGTCACAGGAGATGTAATGCCAGATGTAATGGCATTTTTATTAGTCAAGTATTATCCAGCTTTGAAATGTCTGTGCAGTACGGAACCAGGGACAGAATTTGGTCCTTGCTAAACAAGAAAATTAAACTGGAACTGAATCTATTTTGAGAAGCTGTTTTTTCCTCTTCAGTAATACCTGTTGTAATTAATACCTTCCTTTACTTAAGAAGGTCTGTTATTCTAAATATCAGGACAAAGAGGACCTGAAAATATCTTGGAAGTGTTCATCTTAAATATCAATCCTGTTTTATGAAAGAAATCGTATCAAAACTAAGCAAATGTCAACGGTATGATGAATTTGCATCTTTCATAGCCATTTCCTTACAAAACTTTTGAGCTCAAAGCAGCCACCTACTTTTCTAGATCATGGAATATTACCTACCCACTTTCTAGCCATATCTGCAAAGTGTGTTTTAGTCAGTATCCAGCCCTAAGCCAGGTGAGACTAACTTCTATACCAGGAGTGCTTGCTGTTGCTAAGAACTCTCATTTGACCAGTGTCTTTCACAGAAAAGGCTCCACTGTCACCTGAGGAGTTAGATAACCTTCTCTGTTTGAGCCCAGGAAATAAGAGTCCTTGCAACAGAAAATGAGACGAGGCATCAGTGATGTTGTTATACCAAGCACGTACTTAGCTCCAAAATAGATATTGTAAGTCAAACAGAGAGTTTCATCAGATTCATTACCAATCCTGTTTTGCTGATTGCTCTTTTAACAATCTCTACCCACAGCCCTATTATCTCAATGAAACAGTACACTCTTGTTTGCAAAGCAAGTTCTCTAAATAGTAATTGCTGCAAGAAGTACTGCAGTGAAAGCTGGATCTATAAAGCCATCGATTGAACTAGCTTTGGGGTACAGCAAATGATGTCTTGGTCTGAACTTGCCAAGGTCTTTCCCTTGACTGGCCTAGATGTAAGTAGGTGTAAGTATCCTAGAAGTAAGAAGAGGTGTTACCTGAATGGAAATTCTGCATCCTCTCTACTCTGAAGTTAATATATTATCAGTTCCAATCAGCAACTACAGCATGTGTGGACTTTCAGTATTTGGAAAGTTTGAATATTCAGGGAACAGATATTAAAAATCAAACATGCTGTTAACTCCTGAGACAGGAGCTACTTGGTTTGAATTGAGAGCATGTTAAAGCTAATGTTTGAATAAACTTAGAGATTTTATTGTTGTAACCATGCTAACATATGGGTATGCCTGTCTTTCCAGTATTGGACCTCTCCACAAAAGGGGAAGATACACAGCTTCCTGTGCAGCTGTTAGCTGATACACAGACCAGAAGTTTAATTTCTATTGTCTAGTAGAGTCTGAGGACTGCAATTGAGTCTAGTGATGAGAAGGTGCAGAAACAGTGATATGATATGAGTGGTTCATATCATATATAGTGAGCCCCCATGTGTATCAGTTTCTGTGTCGGTAGGAAAATGCAAGTTACAGTTATTGATTGAATTTAGAAATACTCATTTAGAAGTACTTATCATAAACTGAATGAATGTTCCTTATGCCTCATTCTCATTTCTAAGGGCCACGTGCCTACAGCAACGGACCTCTACAGTATTATATTGGCTTGGGAGATAAATCCCAAATATATCATCTGATGCTCCATAAACCATAGACAGCATGAGGCTCAGCTACCTGAGAGCAAGTCACTTGTGAGTGTAGAAGCCCTAGAGCTACATCTGCTTGTTTTCACTCCTAGTTGTCCCACAGCAATATGCAATGTGCGTCTCTTTCCATGTGACTTTCTTGGTCATGAGCCAGAGCAACAGGTCCCACTATAACAACAGGTGAAAGAGGGCAAGTTCTTGCAGCCTGTTTTAACAAGACAGGCCTTTAGCACCAGCCATACCAATGCTGTTAAACTTGCTTTATCCAGTCATTTCTCCATTTTCCTCAACACAGATATTCCTAGCCAGAAGAAAGTGGGCCATACATACCACCAGAGCCATCAGTATGGCTTTTGGAACTTTTTGGTCCTGATGAAGGACTCGGCCCTTCTACAGTCCTCTGAAAGAAACTTAAGGGCCTTTCCATGGCTTGTGGACATACTGCACTTCTCTACTGGCTTTATAGAAAATGAAACTGTATCCCCTTTTTTTCAGAGGAAAAAATATTTTACATTTGTTGTGTCTAAAGTCTAAGGGAATAATAACTCATCCAAGACGGTCCTCCCATCCAGATGCTCCATAGCACAATGGGTCTTACCTAGCATTCTTGTAGCACTGGCTACTCATTTCAGGTGGTTTGGAGTATCTCTATGTAGGCAATTCACTGAATAGCTGTCAAATAACCTTTAAACTGTGATTGCTGCAAAGAGCCTTTTGTTGAGCTTTTATGAGGCTTGAACCCACTCAGAGCTTGAATTTTTTGTGGAAGGCCTGTCTCTGTTTCTACAAGCACTAACTTCTTGGGGAGCATTTTCAAATGATGAAAAATGCTTCTACTGTGATTGAAAGACACCCTATTACTCCAATTAGAATATGCCTAGCAGTTTTTAAATGAAAACTGGTCACACCTTTGTGAATACTAATGCTAAATTGCATCACTGGTGTATAAGGATTTGGCAGCTGCCAGCAGTTTCCACACCAGTCAACTCCTTGCAGCAATAGCAAAATCTGCTTAGTGTCTACAGAGATAACATTTCAACCTCCTCTTCTATACAGCTGCCTTGCTGAGGGCTTTGAGTAATTAGAAAACATGAGTCTCAGGACTACATGCACAAGAATGTATTACAGCTCAGGGCCAGCACACTCAAGAAGTGACAGTCACCAGCATCAGGATAACAAGAATCCAGATTTGCCATACATCTGCTATGTTTAATGAAGCACTTTTTTTTTTTTCCTAATCAATAGCTTATTGTATAACTGCATCAAAGTCCACATCTAACTGATATTTGGACCCTTTCCTCAAGTCAATAGAAATATCTTTATTCAATGATTTGAATAGGAACAGAATCAAATCCTTGAAACTGAAAGCATCAGGGTTGTTCATCACTGAGGAAATCACAATATTCAGTAAATAAAAACTGGCTTCTCCTAAATGGTAATGTAAGAAGCAGAGTGGGTTTTGAGAGAATATTGGGTGTAACTATTATGCTCTTCCTTTTTATGGAATTTACCATTGCATCTCAGGGCACTAGGGTGGTTGTTTATCCTAACTCTCTCTCTTTTATATTCCATGTAACGTCATTTTCCCAGTTATAAAAGGGGAATAATAGAATTTTCTCATCTCGTAGTACTGCATAACTCAGTACTTCTACAATCTTGAGATGCTCAAATATCATGGTACTAAAGAAATAATAATTGTTTACAATCACAGAGGTAATAGAAGTGAAGATTATTATATGAAATGCACATTTTTGTTGTTCTTATGCATGTTACAGAGTTTATCTGTTAGTCACCACAGATAATCATTTATGTAGGTAGCCCAAGTCTAAATTTCCATGGTTTTGCACTTCCTGAGTGCTCAGTGACAGTCGATAATGAGGCTCTTATTCAAATATGTGAGAATGTGAGCTTTGTGTCAATGATTAAATGAAATATCTGATGAAGAAAATAGGACATACTTGAGGACATATTTATACAAAGTAATCCTGAGTGATATAACTGGATCTACTGAAAAATAAGAACTTACAGATAAGTTAAAGTGCTCAGTTTTGTCACATAGCATATTATTCTTAATGTCAAAGACATTCCTTTGTCTATATAGCATTTTCAGAATAATCATTGCTGAAAACTCTGAATCCATTAGAAAGAGTGTGCTGAGTAAATTGCATAATCTTCTTTTTCAACATCAATTATCGTTTTTTTGTCTCTGCTAAAAATTTCTTCCTGGCAAAGCCAAAGGCATGATAGAGATTGCCACCAAGGAGTTTGTTAATTTTCCCCGATCTGCTTCAGAGCAAGAATTAATTGCTACTCTTCCTCTGCCTTCTTAAATTTCAGATTTTTCAATGACATTTTTTTAATACTTACTCTATAATATACTGGTTTTTTAGTTCTTTACATTCCAGAAAAATATGCAAACTGTGTTTAAACCTGATGGTTAATATAATCTACTTTCACCTGATGGGAAAAGTCATGAGATCAGAGCAAATAATGAGACCCTAAATTTAGTTAATTAAGTGAGAGCCATTTGTTAGTAGTATTTCTTTAGAATATCCTGATATTTCATGTGATCTTTTTCAAAAGTGTTTGTCTTAAAACCGATTTGGTTTTATGGTGTTGAAGTGATCTCTGTTTTGTGTTACAAGTTAGAAAAAACTGTCCATAGTCTTCACTAGATAAACATATTTCTAAATCACTCAGAGCTAGCTCGGAATTATGATTATGAAAGCCATAGGGGGCTCATCAGAGGTATTATTTTAGTTTTGCCTCATGAGATGTATCAGTATATACTAGGCACCTTTCAAAAGCTTTGCAATGGTCTAGAATTTAGAAATTGTATCTACTTCCACTGAGAAAAGTCAGCACGTTATATATTTTAAAGCAGTAAAATATTTGACACTGAATAACAGATTCCATAAATAGCTATTCTAAAAGCCTCTTTCCTGAAATAAATCCTTGCTGAGGAGGAATTGCAACTATACTCTCCAGTGTAGTGAACTGCTGACATGAACATTTCTTACCTTATTTCTTACCTTATGGAATTTAAGCAAAACTTGTTTCTTTCTTTGTCTCTCAAGCCTGTTAAAAGAAAATAGCTACAGTTTTTCATTGAAGGCTGGTTAAACATTTTATTTAGCATTATATATATATAAAAATATATATAATCTCATTGATCAGAACATACCATATTTGAAAATGAAGTCTCTTAAAGTTATAACTTTTATCAGTGGTAGGCATAATTCAATAGATAAACAGGTTATTGATGTGTTATCAGTGACCTAATGATACGAGATACATATATCTCTTATTCTCTGCTTACATGAAGAACAACCTGAAAAATATTTGGAGTAGGAATACTTTTTGGATTTATTGTTTTTTATTTAACCCTCCCTTATAGTTTATTTAGCCACTCCTTATAGTTTAAGGCAGTTGACCTGAAATATTTTCACTTGTGGCCAAGTTTTATTTCCCTTTTTATGGCGGGGTGGGGGTGGGGTGGGGGGGGGAATGAATCCTTTACAAATTAGCTAAATACCTGTGAAATACCTTGTGGCTAAGGCATGCACGTTCTCAGATGTATTTACTGAAGTGATCAATCACTCATTTTTCACATTATCAATTCTATGATAATGATGAATGAAAGAAGAATGAAATAAGATAAGGGCTGGAAAGCACAACTGGGCAAAATTTGGGAGGGAGCGATTAAGAGAGAATGAGGAAGGTACAAAAACTGACAACCAGATAATAGAGAGAAAGGAGGGTGATAGTGAGAGATAGAGCCTTGACCTACCATTAGAGGAAGAAAAAAAATAAGTCAAGGAATGAAAAATTAATTAAAAAAGAAGTAATTACTGAAAGTGGGAGTAAATAAAAATTCCTGTTTGCCTCTTCAGTAGGCTTAGAAGTATTGCTTTCATTGTAAAATACATTATTAATAGAATAAATCTTGAAATGTTAGCCTAAGGTTTGTTTTATGTGAGTACTCACTTGTAGAAGTTTATTGTTCGTGACATTTTTAGAAAGCAAGTACAAAGGCTATTTCAACACAGCCAATACAAATGTACTTTTTTTTAAGTTAATGGCTGTAATACTGTCATTTTTCCTCAAAAAAAAAAAAAAATTTCAAACTCCTAGTAACCCTTTCTAGAATGCTACAATTTCTTAAAGAAAAATACTCCAGAAGAAATTCTCAAAATTTTAAGTGTATTAGTATGGGTATCTTTATCAATAGACTGGAGGCAGACAGCTCTGGAAAATCTCAGTTTATGAAAAGAACAAAAAAAATAAATTCAGCAACAATAATAACATGTGTATAATTCTTGCATCTTCTCCTCAGACTGGAATGGGGCATCTACGTGTTACAAAAGAAGGCCTTCGTCTGGAAGGGGAATCGGAATTCTTATTCCCTCTTTATGCCAAAGAAATCCATTCTCGTGTGGTAAGTAGATAATCTTTGAATAACGCTGAAATAAAATTAATGCACTTATGAACAATTGAATTTAGACAAAATCTAAGCATCTGTCATGGAAAAATATATATATATGGGTGCATGTGTGTGTATATACATGTATTTTTCCATGTTTTACAAGCATGATCATTAGGGCAATGTTCTGATCCTATGGCAGAAATAACATTTTTCTCTTTGGCATGTGATAAGAAGCAGCCCAAAAAGGAGTTATAAAGGTCACTGTATATAAGTAATGCTAAAATTTTAAGAGTGTGTAGAAAGTTTTTCATTACTTTTACAAAGATAATTTTTTAATGCAGGCTTCCCTGTGAGACTGCTTGTTTAATTTACTCATATGTTACAGAATAGTTTCAATATCTCTAAAATCAGTGGATCCTTTTGGAAATGTTATGATTTCTCTATTAAGTTCAAGTTTTGTCACTTCTAGGACAATGATACTAAGTATATGATATCTCTATAGATTTATGCATGTAAAATCTACAAGACTAAATGGAAAGATTTAGGATTTAGTCTTGTTTACATAGAAAATTTTGTTATTATTGAGGTAAAAAAAAGAGTAACGTACTTGGTCAAAGAAAGTATCAAGCAGATTAACTTTAAAATGGCACTGAGAATTGGTATGGTATGAAAGTTTTCTACTGAAGTGCTGGGTTTAGAGGAAGTAAGAGAAAATCTGAGTTGGTTTTTAGTTATTCAGGCAAACTCTGAAACTTATTCCAATGAAATTTTTGTAGGGTGGTACCTGTTGCTGGCCAACAAATTGCATATTTTTCAGAACTATTGTCTGTAATCCAAGCTCTCACAAAATAAAGCCATGTTTTATGAACATTGTCATCAACCCATTTCATCAGACAAAGTACTATTCAGTGAGAGTAAAAGCAGAATATGACACTTTCATTACTTCAAACATGTAATCATCCTCACCAAGAAGGAATAGCCAGCTCTGAGACTTTTCTGAACCTAGGGGAAAAGTGTTTGTATCTCTATAGCAAGAAAAATTGTAAATAAATTTATCAGAATGAGGTTAAAATGCCTGATTACTGAAAGTTAAGCAATGCCAACATATTTTACATCTGTTAAGCCTTTATTTTTCTCTCTTTCTGCAACAAGTATTTCTAGTAGCAGGAACGGCTCTTACTTAGTGAAATTCCATTACTAAATCTATATTTCCATTTTGTTTCTTATGCTGTATTCTTTTCTGCCGCATAGGCAGTGGGAAAACTATTCACGTGCTTAAATAAATTTCCCTTGAGGTTGTTTGTCCAGTAAGACCAACATAGCTAATATCGAAGAACTCCCTCTGCCCCAAAAAATTGTTATGCAATGTTAAGCTACCATTTGTGCTCTTTTAATATTCTTTCCAGTTCTTAATACATTTACTACAATATAGGAAGAGGTGTGGCAGCATCTAACATAAATGTAGCTGTCTAATGACCCATCATGATCATTAGTAGCATGTATTAATTAGAGCCTTTGAGGCTACTGCATGTCTCTGCCCCCTATGAACTGATAATTCATCAGAGGTTTTTTTGTTTATTTGTTTGCTTGCTTTTTAAAATATTTGAACTCTCTAGAGGCTTAATTGCCTGTAGCTTGATCTCCTGAGTGCCGTCTATATATTTATTCTGATAAAGTTGCTTATTTGTTATGATTTCTTTTTCTGAGTTTGTCTGTTAGAGAATTGGGCCACTCACAGCTATCATCCCTTGCCTTAATAATTTTCTTCTTGCAGTCTCCTAACAGCTTTTCTCACCTAATGAGGTCTCCAAAGCGCTAAGAAAATATGTAGCAGAAAATCTACTTGTGCATCATCTCTGGAGCCTATTACAAGTTTATGCCTTCATTATGAGTCCAACACAGAGTTGTGGGCAACACCATTGCATCTTAGTTAATACATATTCATGGAAAGATAAAAGATGAGCATTTATAAATATGTTACTAGACTTTAATTAGTCAACAACACGTGTAGAAACTGCAGGTCTAGTTTATTCACACTTAGATTTGATATTACAAATTGCTACCTTATTTTTTTAAATCAACCAGCAGCAAATAAGTGTAATAAAGATGCCCAGATTTGTGGGTCATTTAGCACATGTACTTAAATGATCTCTGTTGACCTTCCTTTTCCACTTCATACCAACTTGTTACCATTAATGTTTGTTCTAATACACTGCTTACTTTTTTCCTAAGACTTTTCATTAATTTTGTTAATTCTGTTAACTTTCGCTTTTTCCTGATATAATTTACAAAATGAGATTCATTTATTTTGTAAGATACCCTTTTTGTTTTAAAAAGCATAAGTTGGACTCCAAACTGTATATTGCTTCTACCACTGTTGTTAGATAAGTGTTTTCAGTGAAATTCTTCACATAAAATGTTCAAAATTCTCAGGTTATCTCATACTCTAAGCATTAAGTTACAGTGGGAACATGACTTGGGAGTGATTTTCAGGGGTTAGCCTTTCAAGGTGCTGCATAGTCGCTCTGGGGCCCCCAACATAAGAAGGAGATGGACCTGCTCAAATGGGTCTAGAGGAAGCCACAAAGATGATCAGGGGGCTGGAGCACCTCTCCTGTGAGGACAGGCTGAGAGAGTTGGGGTTGTTCAGCCTGGAGAAGAGAAGGCTTCAGGGAGACCTTATAGCAGCCTTCCAGTACTTAAAGGGGGCCTACAGGAAAGATGAGTAGGGACTCTTATCAGGGAGTGTAGTGACAGGACAAGAGGTAGTGGTTTTAAACTGAAAGAGGATAGATTCAGATTAGATATAAGGAAGAAATTCTTTCCTGTGAGGGTGGTGAGATACTGGAACAGGACCCCTCTCCTGCCATGAACTGGTTTCATTACTGTCTGTATATGTAATCTGATGGGGCGCAGTGGACAGTTAGGCCTTTCAACACAGTTACTCATCTGCTCCTCAAGACAAGAAAAGTTTGGGGAGGCTCCAACGGACCTGAAGTACAGTGAGATTGAGTGGAAGGTCTGGGAATAAGTAATGGAAATGGTACCTTATCTGTAAGGAGTTCAACAAGCACAACACCAAGCCATGAGTTAACACAAGGTGATGTTTTGGTTTTGGTGAAGTAATTCCACACTGACTGCAGTCTAAGAATGACATGAAATTTTGAATTGCTTAGCAGAGCTAGTCTGGCTTGTGGTGAGGTGTGGTAGGAATGAATAAAGATACCAATTACATCTGCTTGGCATGCCCTGGCTTCCGTAAGTAGCCAGGGTAGGCATGAGGCTCTGATTGCTCTGCAAGTGTGCCAGCTGTGATGCAGCCTGCGAGGAGAGTTAAGTCAAAAATGAGTGCCATTTGTTTGTGACCTTCAGATGTGATTTTGTATTCTGGGACACCAGATGCGGATCAACAGAGAGTGTATTAGGCTCAAATCATGGTGCAGGGATATGGACAAGCAGGTGATGCTGTTCAGTCTGCTGATATACTTATGTCATCCTTCTGAGTGGTGGACGGGGAGATGTTTTAATTTAGACTGACACTCTAATCTGTACTGTACTCTAATATTAAAGTCAGCTTTGAGCTAGTCAACCTGCCACTTTCTCCATCACCCGCTGTCAGAGTTTCTTGACAGGAGAGTCAGTGCCGGGTGCCAGAATCAAGCCAAAGCATACAGGCTGCATGGACCATTGAGGAAGCAGAATGTATATGCATGTTTCTCACCAAGTTAATATGACAGTATAAATTCACAAAGTGGGGTACTCACACCTCAATTAAATGGTTATCTTCTGTGAGTTTCAATTATGTAGTGAAATATAATAAATCTAGTACTTAAGTGTTTTTTTCCAAAAGACAAAATGTTAGCAACCATGTTCATTGGGCCAGTAACACAGCTTTTGTTCACTTGAAGTATTCTCTGTAAATTTTTTTCTTATTTTAAATCTGATATAGTTGAAGTAATTAAAAATATCTGCCCAGATTATTTGATTACATCTGTGGATGCTTTTGTAGCTGCAAAGCTCTTTCAGTGACTGAGTTAATATAAACACTAGAATAAATTTTGAAAATTGTTAACAATTCTAATTATTCTGTTGAAACTACGTTTGGTTTTTTTCTCCATACTTCAGGACTCATCATTGCTTCTCCAGTCTACTCACAATGTGACTGTGAATGCTCGGAATTCAAATGGTGAAGTCACAGGCAGATTAAACGTGGGTAAGTCTAAGTGATTTTTTCCTTGTCCACTGTTTTGAAATCATTGTAATGAATATTTGCAAGGAGCTTCAAGGATATAAAGCACTAAACATGTGATTATTTTTTACTCTTATGGCCATATTTGAATAGTCCAGCTGCTGCTTAATAAGTACCAACAGTATATTTTCAGTTTCTCAGTTAAGCATTAATTCTGTAAATATTTGAAGCACTTTTTTATTGCAAAGTTATGCAAGAAAGGAAACAGCAGAAGTTGCTCTTTTTCTTGTGTAAATATCTATTGATAGTTGCAATATTTACAAATCATTTTTAAGACAATGCAACAGGAGAACATGTCTATGGAGGTGTTATGTTTCTCTTCATTTCCTAGTATTCCAGTGACTAATAGATTTAAGCAGCTGTCCTGAAAAAAAATGCCAATTCACAACACAGAAATGTACATGTTTTACTATATTTGGTAGCAGTAAGATACACTGGTTTACTGAGTGAAATCAATAGATCTAGACAGATGTAGGTGATAGATCTTGGCAGCAAGAATAAGCAGACCTTACTCTTTAAATCATATTTTTAAAGAAAGAATGGCAACAGTATGTGTCAGATACAACAGAATTTTTCTTAGTTTTGTTAATATTTTTCAAACTTTATTTGACTTTGGAGAAAAATGTAACAATTTAACTTGTTTCTTCTAAGATCCTCATGCAGCAAAGCATAAATTCCTACTTATTTAACTGTAAGACTAACCTGATATGCTTACGTAGTTCACTAGATTGGGACCCGGATGAGCACTGATGATCAACTTTTCCATGCTGATGAGACTGTGCAACTTCTGTGATAATTCCTGTTTGAAGAATTATTTTATCAATTCATTGAATGTTTTGCAAGCTTCACTGTTTTCAAATAAACTTCAATAAAAAATATAATTTTAAACTTAGAAAGGAGCCTACTATTCCCTTAAAAAATTGTAATTATACAGTTAATCACAATTTGGCTTTTAAATGTTTTCAAATCTCTTTTTTTTAATTCAAGATATTAATAAAGATCTGAATTATTCCTCTTAAGAAAATACCCCTAAATATTTATCTAAACATGATAGTAGCATTCATATCTCACTTTGATAGTGATTAAGGTTATGAAATTTATAGTTTCATATTATAAGTAAAGTTATTGTAAGTTTGCAGTAGTTAACTATACAGTCACCACATGACCAAAAATTAACATATCATATGGTCAAAATTTCTGTGACATGGCACATATGGTGTTGATTCTGTCTGCTCTCTGTTGTTTGTGGATGCCCATCATGGGACCAGATGTGTGTCTGCACTGTGGTCATGTGCCCATCCTGCCTGATGAGAAGTTGTCAGGAGGTCCTTTGGGAAGAGCAGACCACAGAGCAGATCATTGACCACCACACTAATTCTGAGAAACATACAGGTAAAATCATGTCAGACAGTAGCCCAAAGGCCTGATGAATTGTTAGACGTGACCTAGAATTGCTAATAGGAGAGGTGTGCTATAAAGATGTTCATGAATATTTGGTCCTGTATTGAGTTTAGGCACTTGTCAGATAAATGACCCCATCATTAATAGGTGCTTTTACATGAAAGTGAAAAAAAGCTGCTCTGATTTCTGTTGAACTCAATTCTGTCATCATATTTTAATATACGCATGATGGACTTAAGGGACTGTGTCCCTGTGGAAATAAGGCAACTCCGTATTTGAAGCTGGAAACGTGACATAACTTTGGCAGGTGGAAGGTGCATTGCTTCTCAGACAATGTTTCTGCATGAACAATTAAGAAACTTTCCTGGGGAAAAAATGTCAGCTCTGAAAAGTGATATAGATTAATTGCTCACTTGGACTTTGGCACCTATAATGTAGCTGAGGTCCATAAATGAGCAGTCCAAGATATTCACCCATAGTGTATCTTTCCTGTTAACAAAGAGACTTTCAGTGCTGGAAGCAATGTAAAGGATATATTTTACTGAAAGGAAAGCTATTTTAGTTGTTGTGCCAGCCTTACCTTAGGAAAGCAAAGCCTGGCAAAAATAACAACAAATCTCAGACCAACTTTTCTTTTTTTTCCCCTTCCCAGTCACCACTTAGTCTTTTTCTGAGAGCGTTAAAAAGAGTAGCCCAGAAAATTACATGGAATGTGCTGCCTTAAATAAATAGAAAGTTAAAAATATCTGCTCTGTAGGGCTAGAGACACCTTGATTGAAGAAAACTTGTAAACTGAAGATGCGATAGACAGAGAAGGATCAATAGAAGCCCATGTCGTAGAATATGGACTGTGGTTACAGGGGTGAGTTCTGCTGGATGGGACCTGCCTCATCAGTAGTGACTCATTTGTAACAAGTATCATCCACGTTTAGTATTTTCCCTTCTAACTGGTAGTTTAATTCTGTTTCTCTACTTTTCATCACCTGGCTTATCTGGCTCTATTCCCAGTAGTGTGCAGTTCAGTGTTTTTTGTACCTTATGATCTCAAGCCTCTTTAACCTTTTCCTAAGGAAAAGCCAAATATTTACCGTTGTCCAGACAAAAAGTTGTCTGGCTGTGTGGAGAGGTTCTATTTGACGTAGGCAATATATGAGGAAACCAGTAGGAAGGAGCAGAGTGTAGACTGGAAGATGTGCATCTCAAACAGCAGTGGTCAAATATGGTCAAACCACAGTGACTGGGGTAAGTGACAGTCTATTAAAGTAAATGACCATCTATACATAGCTTGATACTTTTAGCCATTGTCCTTAGCCAGTCATAAAATGCATGCATGTAAGATGATGCTCCCTTATAAGAAGTGTGAAAAATAAGTGTGTGCCTGATTTACTTCATACGCACAAGCCTTTGCTAAAGAATTAATTCATTCCACAGTTGCCAGCATGCTGGAACTATGTCTTAATACTCCTTTCACCTTACAAATATGAGTAGGTGCCATTGTGAAGGAGCTGTATAGATAAGTTTGGGAACCTTCCAAAGATGACAATATGATGTAGTATCACTCATCATAACAAAAATATCTTTTAACTCATAGAAGGTTGTGATTCAAATGATCTGTTAATATATTTTAGTAAGTTACTAAGAGTGATTTAAATGCTGTCTTCAATAGAAATAACTCAGAAGAGGGATGTGAAACAGATCTTTACTTGAGGAATTTCATAGAAATGTGAGGATAACAGGCACATATGCAAGAATGGAAAAGGTTTCCCTCATGAATCGCAGATATACTAAAATGACATCAAATTCAAGCAACTTCCACCATGAGCACTCTTGTTTTAAAGTTTCTACATGCTCTTTAGTTTACCTGCATGACATAGCTCTTGCAGGAGTTATCTGGACATTGTAGCTCTTTAAAACAGAAATTATGTAGATTTTGTTGTGTTTTGGACTGTGTTCCATAATTACACTGCTTTCAGAAGTCTCACTGAATGTGAATACATTTAACTGCTTGCTAGGAAAAGAATACTTTCCAAATAATTGGGATCATATCTGTGCTTTACTCTTTTTTGACTTCAGTATCCCTCTGGATGACAAAGATACACATTTTGTTTGAGATACTTTTAAAAATCATTTAAAACTCATATATGACCAAAGAAACTCATTAAAACCAAGTAAATTAAAAAAAATATCAAGCAAAAAAAGGAAATGGGACGTTTAGTTAAGGGATTGTGGGAATGTGATTGTTTTGGGAATATTTCTGGGAGAAATGGGACTTAAAAAAAGTATGTTGGCCAACAAACAGCAAGGAAGGAATATAAGTAAGGCACAGATGTGAGAAGGTACAGGGTTGGGAGTCAGAGGGAATTAAGAAAGCTGTGGAGAGAGATGCTTATAGGTAAAGCAAGGATGTCTACAGAACAGGTGGTAACTATTTTCATTAGAATAGCTCCTGTCTTTAAAATCATTCAAATGTCATTATTACAGCTTGCTCATCAGCCTTCAAAACTGAAATATCTAGAACTTTCTTTGATAACCAAAGAAAGTTGAAGAAAGCTGCTAACCGTTATCTCCAAGATTCCTATTCTCACTTCAAAGCCTTATTCAATTCTAGAACAAAAAAGAAATATAGCACCTTTGATTTATACTGAACCATAATAAAGCAACTCAGTGTAAAAAATTATCAAACTTTTTCAATAATGAATGATAACATATATATAAATGAAACATATAGACTATATAGTCAATTATCAGATACTTAATAACAACATTGGTATCAAACAGTAAATGATGCTTCACCTAAGTAAACATATGCTTACATATACAGCCTACCAGCAGATGAATATAATACAGTCAGATTTTGCAGTGGTGTTCCAGTGCAGAATATTAAGAAAGTGGATGAAAAGCATCATATTTCCATCTGTCTTTACTGAAAAGTAGGGCCAGTTTTTTAAAATGTCTATTTTTCAAGGATCATGTAAGGAGTCTTCAACCTACAGAAGACCCTAAGTTCTGCTTGTAATATGTCTTTCAGGAGGAAAAAAAAAAAAAAAAAACACCACAAAGGAAAGAGGCTTTCAAAGTCATGCAAGGTCTATGAGAACAGACTCCAGTACAGTGGACTGCTGGTCCTCCTCCTAGTTCAGTCATTTACAGCAAGGAACAGTAACCTCAGTAGCTTCAGGTCAGGGGTTCAGGTTAAAGTATTTAAAGCTAGAGGGAATTTATTTAGATAGCTGTGTTATGAAGCTGTTCTGCATTTTGAAACATGAAATCAGCACCACTCAGATAACATGGGAATATGATAAAAGTCAGAATGGTTTATGCAGTCTGAAAACACAACTGCAGTCAAAATACTTTTCCTAAGGGAAAGCCAAATATTTTCCTGTCCATCACATTAATCGGAACAGCTGTTACAATGAGAGCATTTGTGCTATCTCACCCCTCTTTTTTCAAACAGGAACAACATTCTAAGGAAACAGCTGTCACTACCTAATGTATTGCTTCATTAGCATTAATTGCCTTCTATAAACTACTACTTTCCAATGTCAAATCACTTCTGGTCTTCTTATCAGCATTTTGATATTTCATTTTCAAGTGATGGTATTTTTTCATCAGAGACACAATAGGCAGAAAACAGTGTTAATGAAGCATGATGTATGTAAGAAGAGTTTGATGGTGTTTTTACAGGGAAAACCCTGAAGCCAGTTTCATAAACTTGACTTAATTAATGACATTGCAAAATCATTTAGCTTTTCCTTCTTTATTTTTCCCAGAAGGCTTTCATTAAAAACTCTATTTTTGTCCAAATAAGTTCTTTCTTATCTTTAAGATAAAAGCCAGAACATATTTCTTGAAGATCTTTGTACTGTGGGAAGATGATTATTTGCACAACTTTAATTGCTGTCCAGCTGGGTTATAAGGAAAAATACAACATAGGAGTAATTAATAGAAAGATAAATTGGAAAGTTCATTGAAGTATTTTTGAGGTGATTAAGGCTTCCTGTGATCAAGAACTTATAATATTTGTTCCAAGGGGATTAAAGTAGGGATTTTTACTTTCAGAAGTATAAAAATTTTAGCTACCAATGAATCTGATCATATCAAGACATACATGCTAGTTTTATTTAAAAGTAAAATTTAGTTGACTCAGATCAGGCAAAATTTAGAGAATGACAGGTGGCTGCTAAAATATCCTACAGACTTTTTAACTGATCCTCTTTTCTAATTTCCTGTTTTAATCCATGGCAGATGTGTTTCTGTTCTATATTAAATGCATAGGCTATTAGTCTTTTGTGAGACAATTGTGTATTTAAATGGCTATAATGTTGAAAAGAATTAAAACAAATAGCAGAAAAAAGTAAGTAGCAATCAATATACACTTAAATTAAAGCTAGCTAAGCATATCGTCATGAAAACTTATTTATGGAAAAAGTATTTAGTCATTATAGCTACAATTTAGTATTTAGACTCAAAAGTATCCTTTACTGCAAAAAAATACCATTGGTATCTATGTACCATATATAGTAAAGTGCTTACCATAGCAAGATTTACACACCCTGTCACCAAATATGCTAACCTTTATGAAGAAATATGTGTTAATGTTCATGGTCAGCAATGCTAACTTAAGACAGACTTTAAACATCCTCTAGAAGTTAATCAGGCAGTTAAGTATATTGGCAACTTGCTTAAATATGCCAGCATCACAGTTAAGGGGAAATTTAACCTGATCAAGGGGATTTTACTCCTATGCTGTCACTTCTAACTGTGTCTAGAAGAGAAAAGCAATATGCATGTAAGTCCACAGATCTTAGCTCTGAAAAAAAGGCTAATGTTTCTGAAATTATTTTTTTATTTGGAAAAAGAACCAGATAGTGGATACCTGTCTCTCATCAGAGAGTAGTTACTGATCTGAGTATCCCCATTCTCTCTTTATTTCAGTGGGAGGAAGGAATTCAAATTAAGTGAAAAAAAAGGAATTTTATAACCTTCTTGACTTTCACAGTCTTCAGTAAATTTGCAATCCCAAACATATTTTGGTTCATATGGTATAGTAATCATTAACACAAGTCATTGGACGATAATTTGAATCTAATAGTTATTGCTAAAGGTGAGGACAGTTCCTGTACTTCCTTCCTTTAAAGTAATAAGAAGATTGAATTATTGGCATTGGTTAATGTTAGATGAATTTGTAAAGGTTAGCTTAAAACAGCTGAAATTTATTGTGACCATAATCTATTATAGAGTTTGGATAACTAAGTACATTTTAAATCCTAGTCATTTCAAGTGTAACAGTACTTTCTTCTTAAAACTAACAAGACTCCAGATGACAGTTAGTGGCCAAAAAAGGAGCTAGATCCCTATCTTTTTGCAGCAGGTTTGCAGAGGACACCACCCATGCTGGTGGACTACTTGAACGTGTATCTGCAGCGTACCCTTGTGACAATGAGGTCTAGTAGCATACTGGGTTACATCATTCCATTCCTGGGAGACTTCATCTGGAATACTGTGTTAAGTCCTCTCCAGTATGACAGAGCTATGAGCAAACTGAGGAGACTCACACAGGGAACCGTTGAGATGATCAGGGAGTGGAAGCACATGAAGTATAAGAGGCTGAAGAAGTTGTGTTTGTTTAACCTGCAGAAAAGAATGCTTAAAGGAGGTTTCTAACTTCTGTCTGCTACCAGAAGGGCTAGAGACAAGATGAAGCCGGACTCTTCTCAGAGATGCATGGCAAAAGGACAAGAGGCAACAGTCATAGGTTGCAGTGAGGGAAATGCAACTGGATAGAAGAGTAGGGAAGGAAGTATCACTGTTAGAATGGGTTGCCCAGGAAGGCTGTTGAATCCCCTTCCTCAGAGGTATTTAAATTCCACCTGCACAAGACCCTGAGCACCTTCCTCTAACTTCCAACCAAGCTGACCCTGCTGTGAGTAGGAGGTAGGACTAGGTGACCTCTGATTTGCATTCTTCTGTGATTCCAGCTTGCCCAGTCTTCAGCTGATGCTCTGGAAGGGCTCACATTGCTTACAGACCCCATGTCAGACTTTCTAGTCTAGTGTAGAAGTCCTATATACTCTAGGGCATCTAAAATGAGATAGAGGCCAGGCAGAGAATACCAAAGTACATATATGGCACTAGACAGCTATGTTGGCAACTGAGTCATACCCCACCTGTTTAATTGGTCCTCTCACATTGTCCTCTGCCCAGATCCAGTAGGCATGCATAGAATACTCTTGAAACGTAGTGCTAGAGTTGACCTTATGAAAATACACTCTTGGCTTTCTTTTTTAAATAAAAAATACTGGAGGAAGAAGAATTATCCACTAGACAGAAGACAGTGTGGTTAAAGTATTCACTCACAGAGAGACTCTGATTTGCTGTCTCTCTGCATACAGGGTTTCAAATTATCATGCCTCATCTCCTGTAGTACTTGCCTTTTCACCTCACCTGTCTGAGGACTGTGTGTTTCACCTTTTTTCTGTTGAAATTATTCATGATGCAGCAAATTCTGGATTCATTAAGCCTAAAAGTGACACCATAGCCTTTTTGTCAAGTCACTGTGTGGGAAACATGATCTCCTATTCCTGCCATGGTTTCTACATGCAATAATCCATTTTAGAGTGAAATATTTCATGGGGTTTTTTTTTAATATTTAAATATTTTAAAAGGATAATGCCTAGATGAATGAAGACATTTAGTTAGCTAAATCACTCTGAGAGGGGAAAGTAGTACCACCTAAATACCTAACACTAGGTTGGGTTGCCAGTGTCTGCATGACCATTCAGAACCAATTTTTTAAATTTTAAAGATCTTTAGACTTACATTCAGCCATAGAGAACAACAAAGTATAAGAACTGATGACAGCAAGGCATACTTACTTCAATCTGAGAGGGCATAATTGTTGCATCCATTGCATAAAAGGAAAACAGAAAAAGAGGAAACAGGAGCAGCAAGTGTTCTATTAACGTATTAGAGATGTTTTCAAGGTGATGAGAGATGTATAATATGGACATAAAATGTATATGTGCAAGGGGCTGCATATTCTCTGTAATAATGCGTTTGTTCTAATAAAAGACCAGTGAGTAGTTCCATACCATTCCGTATGAAAATCTGACTAATTTTATGCTTCTGAAAGTAATGGCTTTACATTTATTGGTATCATATTACTCATAGAACTAGAACTGGATCTGTAGGAGTATTACATTTTTAATACACTTTTAATGAGATCTTATTTTAAGTAAGGTGCTTTGATCTAATAAAAATTAACTAAAAAATGAAATTGCATAGCAATACCCCAAAGCACTCAGGATTTTGGCTTATATTCAACACTTCAGTGATTCTAGGTGGTAGGAGAATAGTGAAACATATAGAGTAGGTGACAGCCATAGGTTATCAGAAATGATGAATAGCAGAAGGGAGTAAGGAAAGAAAAGATCTGAAATCAAATAACTTTAGCATTGGATAGCCTTTTCTTCTGAAAGATCTAAAGACACACTAGAAGTCCTTAGTCCTTGGCAGAATTAACTGGATTTGAAGAGTCTGCCTACATGTTACATCACCAGTTTCATTGACATTAAGCATTTGTGGATATGTATTTTACAGCAGGCCCTATTTTTGATAGAAGATTCTTTGCTGTCTTGTTCTTCTACATTTGTATTGGCCTGGAATTCAAAGGCTGGGTAGCAGTAGAAGGGAATTTATTTAAATGCTTTTCGCCTGAAATAGACTCACTAAACAGGAGACCTTCCTTCCCTGGAAAACCCCTAGGGGAATCAAGACTGAGGAGGAGAAACAGAAAGGAAGACTATTTAGCAATGTGCTCCTTTGCAGGCAATAAGTCAATTGTTTTTGGAATAATTTTTCATCATTTAAAGTGTCATCCTCATTGTCAGGAGATGTGATGATCACATATGAGGTCTATATCAGAACTGCATGTGTTGAAGGAGAAAGTGTAAAGAAACAGTGGGCAATTATTGGTCAGCCTGATTAGTAAGAATAGCTCATCGACCTGGGAATTCCTGTGACACCTCTGGCAGCAATGCGAAAACAGTTCAAATGTTCTCTATAACCTGCATTCAGTCATGTTACATTTTTAATTGTAGGATTTTCTCAACAACTATGATTATATAGTATTTGTTGACTTATATGTAGGTAATATACTAGGGTTGTAAACAAAATGCATTTAGGAATTAGGAGATTAAAGCTTCAGATGTTGAACTTGGCTGCTGCTTATGAGTTGAAAATTAATCTTACTGGGGTCACAATACAATAGTGTTACTGCAATATAGCTAGTGTATTATGAAATACAACTAAGAGAAGGTAATGGCTACTTTTGGTTACACAAATTTATTCCCATTTCTTTAAAAGCCTATTAACTGCTTTTTGAAATTTGTTCCACATATACTGTGATGTCTCATCTCTAGCATCAATAAAACATATGCTTGAATTTGGTTTACCCTAGTCTTCCCTCTGGAGATTTAAAATACATCAGTTATTATCCATACCATTCTTTGATAATGAGGATTATCTATACAGCATTCCTTGTCCCACTTTACTGGGACATTTGTGTTGAGAAAACTATGAACCTAAAGATTTATTCAAGTGTGCAAGGACCAGAATCAAAAAGGAGAAATCTGGATGCAAACCCAGCATGGGCAAGGCTATGAGTTGTAGTTTCAGGAAGCCACCAGTTAAGACTCCCTTGGGAATTATATAATATGCAGTGAGTGCTCTCAGTGCTTGCAGAGTTTTTTCTTATTTAAGCCATTAAAATATAATGGGCATAGTTCGCAATGCACCCATTTTTGAGATCCTGCCTGACTGCCCTCCACATGCTTAAATTCAATGTTTAAATTCTCCTAACTCTTGCTCAGAAAAAAAAGAGCAATAGGCACCAAACTTTTCTTAAGCAGTAAAAATCCCTAAACACCTTAACAAGTCATTCACAGCATGACCGCAAGTAGGAAAGTGTTTAGCATGTAGGGATAGACTATGTCTACATTAGCAACCAAACCAGGCCAGGACCCACAATGTGCCCCGGGGCAGATGGCATGGCACAGCTCTCAGCTAAACCCACTTCCCTCCAGAAGTGGAGCCCTTCATCCATCCAGTCTGTGAGAAACAGCCCCTGGTCAGGGGCATTGTCTGGGAGGTTGTTGTGTGGCACAGGTCGAGACAGTGCGCAAGGAGCGTGCTACCAGATTAGCAGAAATTGGCAGTGCTTGTCTCCTCTGCCTTGGCTTTCTCTAATTTATTGGTATAGATGTGTTCATTAGCTTACTAAAGCGTACTGCTCAGCCAGAATGAGCACTTTTCTACAAATCCCGTTATGCCTCTTGTTCCTTGTCTATCTAAGGAGATTTTTCTCTGGTTTTCCCCTATCTCATTATTTTAGGGTAGGACTCCCTCAATTTCTCATGTTAAAGGTGTTCTGTCTTGCCTGGAATAATCAGATATTAATTGAGTGGAATAAAAGAGGAGAGCCCAGGAATGTGCTTATGTGGTCTGATGTTAAAATCAATTAGCTGGGAGTGGAAAGGCTGAATCCCAGCCTTGTTCCAGTCACTGTTGGAGTGGGGTCAGTGCATACATAAACCAATATGATTAAACTGGTATATATTGCATTTCCAGTTGTATCAGTAGGAACACCATGCCTGAAAATTGCGTTAGGACAGATGAGGAAGTCAGTCTGCACCACGTGCATTTATTATCTATGCCTGTTTACTTTGGTTAGGTGAGAGAAAACAGAATTTGGTCCAAGGTATGTAAATGCTATTTAGTGTGTATATATTCATCCTAAATTCAAACAGTTAAAGCAGCTCCTATATCTTATAACTATTTGCTTTTGTCATGTCACATGTCTCTGTGAATTAATCTACATTTCATAACCACCCAATTAATAAAAAGCTGTCAATTTTCGGGCAATATACAGACATACAAATTATATTAAGCAATTCATGCTGTTTGACATAGGTCTTTCCTGTTCTTACTATGAGAAATGTGAAAAATCTTTCTTTTACAAGATTGCTTGTGAAATAGATTCAGCAAATTAGCAAATCAAGAAAATAAATGTACTCCTAGAAGAGATCAAGTTAGATCTGGCGCAAATCATGTCCAGTTCTTTCAAATCCTTTTTTTTTTCCAATGCTTTGTAATCAGTGAAAACTTTTGTGCCTACCAAGATGCTGAGGAGGAAAGAGCAGAAGTGCCACTGTTGAGGCCCAGCAATTTGTTTTCAAAGATAACTACCTTTGTACCAAGGAATTCAGTAGATAGCATTACCTCTAAACATACAGTATCTTTGTCACATTAAAGTCTTTTTCTGTGATCGTGTGTAAGTCTTCAGGATCTTCACTGAGTTAATAATTCTTTTAATCAATAAATATTCTATAGCTGTATAAAAATATTTGCTTCCAGCATGCCAGACCTACTAAAATATTGACAGCACTGAAAAAAAAAAAAAACTTAACCTTGTCAGAGCCTACAGAGTAAGCATTCCCATTTCTATCTCATCTACTGGGTCTAATCTAGCAGATATTTTAATTGCATGCTTTCTGGAGTGAGGTCCAACAATAAGCAGGATTAGGAGAAGAAAAGGTGGTAGTACAACTTTTCTCCAGCAGTCCTACCCAGTGTGTTGACCCTAGAAGCTGAAGATTTGGGTTCCCTTCCTGTGGAGGAAATAAAGGCTCCAAATAGTCCCTTCCTTTTCTATACAGTGTAAAATATCTTCAACAAAAGAGACCAAGAATCACTCCTAAATCCCTTCCAGCAAAAACATGGTACCCTCAGTGTGCCTGAATTACCCAACCTATATCATGTCAGACAGCAGAGGCTTTGATTTGTTTTCCACACTCATACTGAGCTCTGTAATTACGGTGTTGGATGAATGAATGGGAAGGATGAGGAACTGGCCCCTACAGCACCAGTAATGTTGATAACAGCCAGTATACTGAGGCCTTCGATTTGTTTGAATAAACAAGGATTACCTACACTATATAAATGGGCAGTTTCATTACTGCTGCTGGGCAGAAACAGAAACGATAAAACACCTTAACCAATATCTTCTAGGAAAGCATTTATTTGCATCCATCCTTGTCTCACTTACCCAGAACTGCTTCTTTTGCTGTAAAAATACCCCAGACTGTTTAATACGTTTTCACTGAATGAAGATATTTTCTGAGTTCACTTTTTGCAATACTCTTCTCAGAAGTAGTCATGTGCTTTGGAGGAGCTTTAGAGAAGAACCAAACTGAGATCTGTAAGGCTGTGCCTGGGTGCACATGTCCAACAGAGTGTAATGTACTGCAGAGTTCAGCCCTCTATCCTGACCATTTTCAAGTAGAATCAGTATTGGGTTTTATGCCTTAGAAGTGTTGCCCTAGTTGAGGACATTATGACTTCTATAACCCTTTCCATGCTTGGTGGGCAATTAAAAGCAATACTTTGCATCTGATGAGTGAATCAATAAGTAATTTGTATAAAACCTTACAGTATGCATCTCTAGCATCAGCTACAGTGCAGATTTTAGGAAACACCTGAATGTATTTCTTAGCAGTATCAATCATCTGTCATCTAATGCCATTTTAACATAAGATCTAACAGAAAAAAAAAAATCCTATTTCTTTTGAGAATTACTGCCTGGAATATATTTAACATTTATGGAAGTCAGCATGGTAATACAGGTTCTTCCTGGGAAGGAAGCAGCTCAGTACCTTTCAGTCCAATGAATAGTCTGTGAATTACCTTTATTAAAAATTGCTGAAAAGGAGTCTTAACTGCTTTGACCATTCTCTGTAATTTTAATTCTGAACATAGATTTAGATGATGACTCTGTCAGATAGACATTCAAACTTATGTAATGTGAATTTTTAATTGATCAGGTTGTTAGAAAGGGTAATATTAAGAGTTTGATTTATATCTGCTTACCAAGTCAATACTGTAGAACAGGATGTTTTACCAAATTTAGGAACTGGCAATATATAAAGACTCTCTTGCACACAATTATTTTAATTTTTGGTGTACCAGATTCAATTGCAAATACTCTCATAGCTTTTTGAAACTCTTCTAAGGACATGATCAGTAACATTTGTTAGATATGTGAAGCTAAACTGGCATTTGTTATGAAGAGCTGAGGGTCCTGCTCTTCCATGGGACGTTTGTAATTCTAAAGTATTTGAGCCTCCCTAATCAAAAGGGATGATGCTGCAAAGACTTTGGTAATTAGTTTCTATGTTTAAAAAAAAAAAATAAATTATAAACTCATACTGATCAAAGAATCTTAGCAGTTTCAACACCAAGAACATGAATGTTTGTCTTGATCAATTCGTGAGGGATTTCCTAAATTCCCTGGAAACCCAATTTGAAAGCATGACTGCAGGCACAGTTTAGAACCACAAATTAGATCATGTAAATAGACTTCAGTACTTACAGGGCCACTATCCTTAGAACATCTGGGTGCTTCGTGATCCTTAATGTACTTAAATGAGTCACTAAATTATTAAGAGCACAATTCAAATTATTAGCACGTTGTATAGAAAAATGCAGAAAGCTGATGCAATCATTCCATTATTCTACTGTGCTTTGCAGGTCCTAAAATGGTAGAGTTCCATGGTCAGCAATTTCAGATCAACTCAAAGAACGGCAAGCCACTTTTCACAGTGGATGAAAATGAGGTTGTAATTGGCACAGATAAACTTCGAGTCACAGGTTTGTAACAGTTTAAGAAATGCCCAAATAACAGCCACAGAAAAGCACAATAAAAATGGCATTTTTAAATATGTAATTGCGTGTGAACACCAGTTCTGGTTTTACCTCATTAGGAAATGGGAATCTGAAGATATCCTGACCTTTGTCAATAAATAATCAGTAAGAACTGTTATCAGCAAAATAATAATATGTATATATAAATAGATATTTATGTCTGCCTGTATGTATTTTATTTTAAAGCCATTAGTGATTGGAACTGTACTGGTGCATTTTTTTTCTGAATTATTTAATGTTTCTAGTGCACACTGTTAACTGAGGCTGACAAATTCTAGATATTCCAGTTTGAGTTGTATTGAGTTTTATTTGTGGAAACTTTTTAGACTCTCTCTGATATTTTTATATGGTTTTATCTTTCAAAGTGAAAGCCACTGTATTTCTGCTCTGTGTGTAGCACATATGTCACAGGATGGTATTTCTAGTATATTTAAAATGTCATATGTCAAAAGACAACTTTATCTTAGGCTATTTCTACGAATCACCGAAGTACTCATTTACAAAGTAAGATGTTGTAGTTACCACATGAAAAGCTGTTTCCTTTCATATGACCTGATAAAGTCAACCTTCATTTTCCAGGTGTAAGTTTGCATTAAAACAAATACATCAAGGTGTGATTTCTCTTTGAGCAGAAGAGTCTATCAAAGCAAATACTGAAATTATCCTGTAACTTGTTTTCAATTACATTTTTAATATTTTTAACCCAATTGCAACTACCATGTTTAACTTTTGCTAATTATAGTCCTCTGAAATCTTGAGGTCTTAATTTTAATGCCTATATTCATATTATTTCACTGTGCAAAACTACAAATGTGGTAGTAACTATACAATTAGTGTTTCAAAGCCAAAGTTAAGTTATAATAAATGTGTTAATAAATTTTGTTTACGCCTGAGGGTCTTATCGTAAGTTTTTTACTTTTTAACCTAATTGAAATTGCAACTTTGTTTAACCAGGAAACCATATCAAATAATTATTGTTTGCCCAAGGGATGCTAAACTTTAATAGAAAAGCATGTTTAACAAAGATATGAAAAACTGCATAATTGTTAACTGATTTGGAAAAGGTCTATCTCTCCTCAAAGTAAGTAAAAATCATTCATACAAGAGTTGAAATTGTTATGCTAAAACATGTATTCTGACTCATCCAATATTAATCTTTACACTGCAAGGATAATTGTTTACTTTAGCAGATATTGTAGAAAGACACATTGCCTGTTTCTTTTTTACACTGTAGTACAATTCAAAAGCAAATCCATTAAAGTCAGTGAGGTTATTTCAGTGTAAAATTAATATAAGTAAAAGGAGATTCATGCCTACTTTTCTTCAAATTAATTTATTAAAATTGTGATTTAAATGATACTATTAGCATGAAGGATAAATTAGTAATACTTTGCCTAGTGAGATAATTTTTTAAACATTTTAGATAGAGAAGATCAATGTGAAATAAATTTTGAAAAGCTCATACCATAAGAAACAGACTACCTCAGACTTAAAATATGCAAAGAATATTTTGCAGTTTTTTATGTACAATATAGTAAACTATTTGATTTTACTTCTCCTTATTTATGTGAATTATGAAAAGCTCAGTAACAATTTGTAAGAAAATCTGACGGTTTTCAACTAAAATATAATATAGCAGAGAGCAAATGTCTGTGATTTAAAATGAGAAAGTCTAAGAATAAGCTAATCCAACCCAACACCTCAGGAACTGTCATTTTCCAACAATTTGGTATGTTTGACCTCATCCTGTTTCAGTCAGACTTTTTCTGGCCCATGTAGTAGAATAAAATGGCAGCAGACTCTGTTCTCCTAAGAAGAGCAAACGCCTGGAGAAAGCCATGATCAGCAAAGTGTCTCAGATACTCCACAGGGTCACAGACAGGTCTAGATGCCCATGTCAGACAACTGAATTGAACTTCCAGTCAACACAGTCAATGCAACCTAGAGCGTGAAGGAGACACCTAGACCTGGCATGGGGAGAGCTCTTCTGCTGACCAAACACAGTCGTCTGCTTAGGATGAGCTCAATGGCTCGCTCATCTCCCTTACATATAGTGGCTGAGATCAGATGCTAAAATGTAAGCATCCAGCAGTGTTTGAAACACCTTAGGGTATGTGTGATGCCACATGGTATCGCCTTATCTATAGGAGACGCTTCCTTTGATTGTGGCAGTCAGAGGCCAGGCAGGATGTACAAGTGTGTTTTAGATGGCAGCAGGTACATATGATTAGGCAACTAAATTCTGCCTCTAGCTCATCTGTGACACCTACATCATAGACACTTAAATTTAGGTGTATGAAATTGAAGCTCAGCTTAACCCTTCATGACAATTAATGCTACCTGAAGGAGCATGTACTCCAATTATATGCTCTTTAATATTATTTCAGTAGTGACCTGCATCTTTTGCAGACATATATTATGCTGCTACAGAGGTATTGAACATCAGCATTTTATTCTGGAACGATTTTATACATTCAGTTAGCATTGTGCCAGTGAAACCCACCTTGTAACAGTTGTATTGGCTGGCAAAGAGCCAGTTGCTTTAGAACTAACAATATTGTCATGGCAGAAGGAGTGAAGTCACGGCACTGGCTGGAAACAGAATCCTCCTGCACAAATAGCTAGAGTCCATGGCTATGAGTCCTGTTTTTCACTCCTTTGCCAGCCCTGCAAACTTGCCAACTAGGAGGCTTCCACAGAAGGGAGAAAATAGGCTCAAGTAAATAAACTTTTATACAATAGAAAAATAATTAGCATTCAGCAGATATAAAATGATCTCAACTGCTGCATAAAAAAACTTTTTTAGAAGCACAGATTATAATTTATATTTTATGACTGTTGTATTGGGTAATCTTTTGATGATGAGTAGGTAAGAAATTAATAGAATGCAGTTGCTTACCCTCCACTCTTCTTGAAGAAAAGCTGGCAGGACATGCAGGGATCAGTATCTTTATGGAGAAGCATACTATATCACCCTTTCTCCAGTTTACTACTTGTTCTTCTGCTTGCTTGGCTTTCATGATCTCTTAAAGTATTTGCTGAGTATTATTGGTGATTTTAGTTTAGTTATTGGTGATTTTAGTGCTCTCTTCTGTGGAAACTTTTTCAGTTTGAATAGCCAACACTGAAGTGCAATGTGAAGATGTGTGTTTGATTTAAATGCTTCTGCTCAGAAAGTAAGTTAAGTAGGAGACAGTTTGACGGTATGAATAAACATTCTGTTAGACTTTGAAGAGGCAGATAGTCCTTGCTTGATGACCTAACACTGCCAATTCCACCATTAAACCATGTCCCTAAGTGCCACATCTCTTAAATACCTCCAGGGATGGTGACTCAACCACTTCCCTGGGCAGCCTGTTCCAGTGCTTGATAACCCTTTTGGTGAAGAAGTACTTCCTAATATCCAATCTAAACCTCCCCTGGCGCAACTTGAGGCCACTTCCTCTCATCCTATCACTTGTTACTTGGGAAATGAGACTGACACCCACCTCACTTTCAGAGCAGGGTGTCGATTTTAGAAAGTGGGAAACCTGGGCTTCATTCCCTGCTTGGCCCAGGAGACTTCAATCCTGCAGTCCCACCTCCCAGCACAGTGCTCTGTAATGCCATACAAAATGTTAGATACCCAGCATAAGAGGACAGCTGGGAGCAAGCACTGTTGATGTCTGCCAGCAAAGTGAGGCTCTGCCTCTGGCTACGTACTGTCTCATTTCATCCTCTTCATGGTTCACATTCAAAAAGAGAAGGAGGGTGAAATTCCCAGAGCTGTTCACTGCTAAGCATGGGCTTCAGTCTCCTCTAGTGAGGAGGGAATGCTCCAATGACAATGCTGTTTTATAAAGGCATTCAGAAAGATTATTTTTAATTAAAATGATATAATTGCTGGGTTTTAGTGGTGGCTCAAATGATCTTGGTTTGCACAGGCTGAGAACTAACAATACAATTGGGCTTCTCTGGGGAATTTGGTCTCTTTGCTCTCTCTGTCTTGTTTTTGAGCCACAGTGGTGCTTAGACCAAGAGACGTGCCATCCTGGACCAAGAGATAGGAACAGATCCCTAAAACAAGGATCTGCTTTATTTCAAACAAGGCTTCAGCAACCATGATTTCACTCAGGTCTCACAAATCTTTCTTTGTGTAGATGTTCACTCCCCAGCACCAATCGGTTTTGCCAGGTTCCTCTTTCTAACATCTTTCTGTGTATATACAGTCATCTCTAATGCAACAAGTCCAAACCTTGATAAAAAAGTGAAAGTTGGACTAGAAGAGACATCTGATTTATCAGCTCACATCCCTTTCATAGACAGACAAATAGGTCATACAATTTCTTTTATAATCTTATCAAGCTACATCTCAAATGCAAACACTGTTCATTTTTATATCACCAAATGTGAACTTCTGTGTAAAAGGTGCTGTAGTGATGGTATGGATTTCTAAAGATGACAGAGGATTTATATGCAAATCAGGCAGAGCACAGAGCAGAGCTTTTCAGAATCTGCCCACACTGGTGATGTCTAATGTGGAGACAAAACTCGCCAGTTGAGTTTTAGAGACACATCTTTTCCTTTTGAAGTCATTATTTATTATTTTAGCGGTAGTAATAGACTGTGTTGATGTAGTCAAACTACTATTTTATTACCATGTTCCAGTATTTAAAGGGTGGCTACAAGGAAGATGGAAACTCCCTTTTTACAAGGAGTCACATGGAAAAGATGAGGGGTAATGGGTACAGGGTAATCCTCGGGAGATTCTGACTGGACACAGGAGAAAAATTTTTCACAGTGAGAACAATCAGCCATTGGAATAATCTCCCCAGAGAAGTGGTGGATTCTGCAACATTGGACACTTAAAATTCATCTGGACAGGGTGCTGGGCCATCTTGTCTGGACTGTGCTTTTGCCAAGAAAGGTTGGACCAGATGATCCTTGAGGTCCCTTCCAATCTGGTATTCTAGGATTCTATGATTCTGTGATACTAGGCTCCACTTGCCTTTTATTGCTCTGATGGCTAGTTATGCTATTTCATGATTCTGTGAGTAGCCATTAATGTTATTTTTGAAAATTATTAATGAAAGTGATAATTTCCTTCTCTAATCTTTCTAATAATTGAAACTATATGGTTTATGGCAAGTGAACTAAATAAAAAATGTTTTTACACACAGACATAGCAGGAAAATTTATAAAAATGCAAACATAAAACTAGGTTTTTAATAGCAGTAAACCAGTATCATGCCATTAGGTTCCATGGAGCTGCTCCAGTATGCACTGGCCATTTCAGTGCTTTCAATCTGAGGACTGTATCTACAGTAATGACACACTATAACATGCAGACAGTTAGGATGCTTTACAAATGTGCCACTCAAAATACTTCACTGGAATAGAGGCTCTTCAAGAAGGACAGACTGTAAAGGTGAGGGAGGAGTTGGCCTTTATGTGCAGAAATGCATTGTGCTCAGCCTTAGGATGGATGAGGAGCCAGTTGAGAGATTATAGGTCAGGATTAGAGGGCAGATCACCATGGGCAACATTGTAGTGGTTGTATACTGCAGACCACCTGATCGGGAAGAAGCCGATGAGGCCCTCTTCAGACAACTGGAAGAAGCCAGGTGAAAATTATGTCTATCTCTCCAGAACAGCAGTGTTATCAAATGCGCATCTTTACCTATAGATCTTAAAACAAGATGGAAATTAATCTTGTATCCAGAAACTGCACCAAGATTGTCACTGTGTGACACTATTATTTAGGTATCAAGAAATCGGCACAAAGTCAAATTCTACCACTGTGGCTATCACATGTAAGGATATACAGCAGTGTAGCAAGGCATGAAATTTCAAACTACACAGTTTCATATAACTGGCATCGTGAAAAACTATGCAGCTTATCTACGAATGGGAATTCACTTGTATCTTCGTTGTACCTCATCCCGTGACAGAGTACGGCTAAACTGGCACTGAAAATTGCTGAAAAATTTTTAACTGTCTAACAAAAAAGGAAATGGAATCCAAACCATACTCAAGTGTGAGAGCATACCATATAATGTATGATGTTATACGAGATGCATGGAAGAGTAAGAAGAAGGAAGGGGAAGATAAAGGCAATTAAAAAATGCCTTCCACAGTCATCAAGCCAAAATGTGCATCTGCAACAGCATTTTCTTCATTCGGACTGCACTTTTGCTGCAGATCTGATGGTTCTGACAGTTCTCATGTCCCACTGGTTTATACCATGGAGGAGTTAGGGAGTGAATACAATGGATTCCTTTTGGATGAAACCAAACTGAGAAATAGGCTCCAAGAATGCATTTACTTCATCAAAATTGCAAATATGTTTTAAGTCCACAGGATGAGACTAGAGTTGGTCCAAAGTAAAATTCCCTAAATCTATATAGTATGAGCAGCAGATCTTTAGCACCAAGTATATCACTCCATAAATCCACTCTTTTCAGGTCACATTACCGCCTAATGTAGGCATACATAAAGACTTCCCAGAAATACAGTTGGAAGACTTTAAGATCAAGCTATCTCCCCTCATAAATCATGTGTTTGGAGATCATTCAAAGTTGCTGACAAGTTTTTTCTTAACACAGGTAGTATTGTGACAGTATATATTTCACTGAAATTACAACTCATTCACTGTAATCCAAAATGAAAATCTGAATGAAGAAAACAGTGAAATGCTTGCTTTGCTAAGAATTGTCAAGTAGGACACAGTGGAATGAAGGACAGTAGGGATTGTGGTACATTCTCAAAGGATCACAGTGTCAGAAGAATCACATTTGAAGCAGTCCCCACTCAAAGGAAAAGCTTGAATTCATTGCCACCTCTAGCTGGCAAGTAAACTAATTCAGAAGTTTTGACAGATCAGTGTATCCCTAAAAAATATCTTAGTTTTACCAAATCAGCATTTTCTGACAGACCTATTTAATTCTTCCAGGTGGTTTTTTTTCCATCATTGGTTGCCAACTTGTAACACCCGCCAGCACAAATACAAGAACAGGAGAATAATTAACTATGTCTGGCTAGACATTAGGTTTTATCTTGCAAAATAATCTTATTGCTAATAAAGAAGTGTTAAAGTCCTGTCTGAATTAATGAGTTTTATATTTTCCAGTGGTATATTCATGCCAGCTAGCAGATTCCAGAAAGATTCATCTGTTTAAATTGACAATGAGGATAGCAGCAGCAAAATAAAATTTAAATAGAAACTTGGAAATCCATGCTTGCTTGAACTGGTGAAGTGATTCAGTATGGTAATTCTTATATTTTGTGCACTTCTCTTCAATCCAAGCTAAGCAGATTTCATTCTAAGGAATCATGATTTCAGCTAGAGCTCTTCTCAAAAAGCAGCACGTTTCATGCTTTCTTTAGGACGTTGTGAGAACTTTCCCCCAGCCCTCAGTTGGCTCAGCAATGTATTCATTTTTAATTGGTTTCTCTTGATTTCACTTTTTTTCCTTTTACCAAGTTACCTGTGGTTGCTCCCACTATATTTATTGTCTTTTTCCCTTTATACCACATCTAATACCATCTAATACCACATCCCTACCATCTACACCATACTTTCTAATCACCCATTTCCCCTTGTCTTTCCTTCCCTCTGCCTGATTCTACATGTACTTTCACTTTTTCATCCCAATCTCATCAGGTCTTCCAGACATAAAACACAAAAAAACAGTTTTCTTTTGTTACACATATATTTGCATTTAATATGTACATGCACATGTATGTGTGCATATTCACCAGCCAGCTCAAGAGGGCTCTTAAGAGTTTGTTTCTCTAGATGGAGTCCAAAGCCCTGATTTAGGGCTTTCTACAGCCCAGAATTCTTTCCTGAGGATAACTGCTTTCTGTTTTAATTCGAAGAGCAGCCAGAAAAGCCATGTTGAGTAATTTCCTATTAAAATATATTGCCTTGGTACATATTCACCTGAAAAGTGTTTAGATATGTGTATCCTCTAAGCTGGAGAAGATCACTCAACCTAAGCCCTCCCCAGTTTTGGATGAGTGCTTTCACAAAGCAGAAGGTGGGAGACCACCCTTGCTGCAGCTGGTGGTGTTTAGCTGCTTTTTTGAGCCATCTCTGTTGTTGAGGGGCTTTTGTATTAATTCAGCTAGTTCCCTGATCCCAGTGAAGCTTAAGCAGGAGAAGGTTGCTGAGTTGGTGATGGACTAGTCTTCAGGAGAGCAGAAATGAAGGTGCTCAGAGAACTTTCAGGTCCAATAAGGAGGCTCCTGGTGAGGTTGATCTTCCTCATGGGGATGAAACTACTCTTATTTCAAGAGGTAATCTGATCCCATAGTCATTACCATTTTATGTGCATAAATACCATTTTATACTCAGCAAGTCTGCCTAAAAATAGGGAAGATCTTTGATAAAGCTACATGGCAGAATTTGTGCTATGTATAGAGTAGTCTAAAATAAATATGATTATTTAGGTCTGTAATATTTGCAAAGGTTTTATGGGATTTTGATTATCTCTATTAACTCTAATGGAAGTTACATTGTAAAAATCTTACTTACTTATTTTGTTGTCCCAAGCAGTTTAAAATTTCTCTGTCTTCAGACTTTTTAGATTTCGTTTTAGGAATTTACACCTGCACTTCTACATTACTTGTGCATTGTGTTGTTCCAGTCAACACTGTAATAGTAAGACTGTAGCTTTATTTTAATTCTTGTTAATATATGTTTTCTTATAATTTCTGATATCAAAGTGGCCATATAAATCACTGTTGCCATTTTTTTTACATTTGAACTTTTACAATATAGTGGGTTTCTTTTTTTTTGCAGGGCCTGAAGGAGCACTTTTTGAACACTCTGTAGAAACACCACTTGTGAAGGCAGAAGCTTTTAAACAACTTAGGTAAGAATTTATATATAAAAACATAAATCTAATAAGTAAATGTTGTTTGCTATAGATATTCACATTTTTCTGAACACGAGATTTTCAACAGCATTTGCAGAACTGCTAATAACTTTTTTTCTGTTTTAGGTGACAAATTATTGTTTTGAAGGAAAATTATACATTACTCTACAATTTTGAAATATATTATGAATTGTTTATTGCTGATGGTGAATATTTAGAGCCATATACTGTGGAAAGTTTCTCTGTAAACTTCTATTTTTCAGTTTTGAAACACATAAGTATGACTTTTTCTACTATGTTACAATAGAACTTGTTTGTCTGCAGCAGGTCATCAACCTATAATTAGTCAAGATTTTTAGAAACTAGTATCAATCTGAGGAAACAGACTAATAAGAAAAATTTGGAAATGTGCAAAGCTCTGCATGACTAAAGAGCAGTTTGGGGTGAGAAAATCATATAAAGTACTCTGCATGTTTCAGAGCTCCTTAATTCCGGGATAGCACTTCTTTGTGCATTTTTCTATGTAATTTTAAGTATCCCAAATTAGTTTATCATATATTGGTTATGATGAGGTAATAAACTCAAATTACAATCTGTTCATGAACATATTATGTTTCATTTTATAAGCCAGTTCAAAGAAAGATTTTAAATTAAAGAGGATCTCTTTAACAATTACACTTCTGTCCTTTTATACCTTGGCAGTTTGCTACTTTCTGTCATAATTTCTCTTCTTAGTGTTTCTTCTCCAATAGGTCTAACTATTAGAGAGTAGTGGAAGATGATTAATGCTTTCAGGAACACTGTCTGCATCTTGGTGACTGAATTTTCATATTGAAAATGGCAAATGAGAGGGAGACTATTAAGACACTTCGTTTAATTTTCTCCTTGATATTTAAGAGTTACTTACAGTAAGATATTTGTATATTGTGTTTGTATTTGAAGACAGAATGAGCTCAAGACATTAGATCTTACATGTTGGTGTCCACTTTCAAAAATATGTTTCTTCTACTATGGTACAATTTGGATGTGACAGATTTTGACCAATATGTAGGATTCTGCATGGTAGTGAACATTGTCTGGTTTTGTAGGGTGTGGATTCATTATGTTGTAAATTTGTCATTTCCTTTGATTATCTCAATTTTGATAAATTAGGACATTGAATTTTGTAATTACAAAGTCAAGAAGCTCTCTGCAAATTTTAATTGGATACATATAAATTATTTTCTGTGGTTGTTACTTTGCTTCAAAAGCATCATCAATTAATAATATTTTAATAGGCTTAAAGCTCAGTTTTTTCCTACATCTGTTATGCTATGTTACCTTTTAAGTTTTTATCTGCACTTCATTTAAAAACAATTACACTGTTTCAGACTACATACAACTATTGTTATTATGAATTTTTCACCTGTTTTTGAAATACGGTATCATTTGAAGGAAAACACTGAGATTCACTCAAAGTGTTCATGAAGTTCTCCTGTGTGGATGAGTTTACCTTGTGGCTTATCTCTAGAAATTTTTACTATGTCGACTATAAACACATTTTGATCTATGTTGCTATGTATTAGGAGAGCTCAAGTGTAATAGTTAAAATCCCATTCAGTTCTGTCTTCAATTAACTTAAAATAGTGGGAATTAGAGATTCTTCCACAATTTACAAGAAAAACAAGAAGTTTGCTAATAATTATTATAATGTCAAGGAAGTACCTGCATGTCCATATCAACACTGACACTTGCAACTAACATTAGTATTTGACATAAATCCAGAGCTGTTAAACACCTGTGCTAGAAAGTCAGTTAGCTTAACCCTAAGAAAAATGCTGAATATCAGGGCATGGAGCTGTGCAATGTGTATACCACTCACTGGCCCTTACCCACAGCAGTTCAAAATGTCTCATTCTTTTAATATTTTTTTTTTCTGTTTTTACCACCCATAATCAGTGTTAAGTCTGAAAGCAGAGATGGCAATGATTCCATGGGGGGCTTCTGGGGAGGATCAAGAAGCAAATGCATTTGTCAACAGTGCAGATGCTAAGTTAAGATGTTAGGCAGAGAAGACCAATTTACAAAGCTCATGCTGGAAAAAGGTTACTTTCAAGGGTGATCTTAAACATCAATGTACACAAAATTCATGCATTATGTTGTGAAGGAGCTCAGACAAGTTTAACAATGAATGGCTATTTTGTAATGCTTTATAAATATTCTGTTTCATTCCACACTGTTAAATACAGGAAGCTACTTACTGAAAAGCCCTTCAATATGACAATTTAAAATGCAATTTTAAGTATTACTTTTCTATTTTAAATCTGAATATGCTTCCTTTCCAGACTAAGGTTGTGAGTACCAAGTTATAGGTAATATAACCTATTTCCTCACCTCAAGACTTATCTTCATGCTTTCACCATCTATTAATCTTCTGCTATTTTTCCTCTATTTTTCCTTCAGTGGTTGTGCTGTGCCATGTGAATGCAATATGCTGGATGAATGTGATATAAAGTGCCATGGTATGCAGCATTAAAAATAGGGAATACTGCTTTCAAGAAAATCCATCCACTTCAAATGTAGTTGCATGTTTCAAGGAGCTGACTAGAAAGCTGTTAATGCTCATAACTTTTCAGCTTGTGTCATATGAACTGAGGCCACATTCAATCTCTGTCATTCAGATTTAGGGCAGGATCGCAAACAAAGCTGACACAAATGGCCTTCTGAATTACACATTCTGCTGGCTTTCCTGTCTAAATGCTGAATTTCAAGATAGACTGCTTTTCTGGAAACAAAGAGATAAGTGTGTTAGAACATATCTTTTTATAGCTAAGTAATGGAGACAGAGCAATGCAATTATACTGTGGTCAGTAACTGTCTTTTCATTCTGTAATTTGAAGGAAACATATAGAGTCCTTTTCAGTCTAATGGATTGAATTCATGACTCACCCGTAAAGAAGAGATGCGCTTGCACTTACTTCCAACTGGTAGGAAGAATTATAGCAACAAAAACTACATTTCAAAATTGAAGCTTTCCTAGACTTGAAATAACATTGCCTACTTTTTCATTCCTTTCCTGGAGCTCTTACATCTAAATAAGATACCTAGTTTCCATTTACAAAATCTGTTAAGATTTTAGTACCTAGTGGAGACCTAAAAATAAGTCTCGCATGTAGTGTCTGACAGACATCTTAATGGGATGTTTACAGTCAATGGGAAGATTTGGATATATCCACAAAATATCATCCCCAGACAAACACGACTGAGGAGGTAACTGGTTAAAATTAGCCAGTTGTAATTAGTGAGAACAGAAATATGTCTGGACTCCTACTTCTCTCTGCAATTTGGTTGCCTGATATAGTCAAGTGCTTACACAGCTTCCGGGTGAATGGATGGTCCTTTGACAGCAAGTGCCTATCTACTGGGTCACATCTTTCCTTTGGCTGAACCTGTTCTTCTATATGGTCGTGGGACCACAGGAGAGCAAGCAAGAACAAGCACCTGATCACTAGGTTATCTCCTCTTTATTTGCTTTGTTTCTTGCTGCATTACTTGGTTGTGCAAAGACTGACATTCAACACAGGGATTGACATAGTCCAGGTATTTACTCCTGCCAAACTATTTTGTAGTCTGGTAAATAGAAGTAATGGATACAGGTTTCATTCCACTCAAGACAAGGAGGGAATCAAACTGATGCTTCATAATTCCTTGCTGAATAGAAGAATCAATAGGATTGTATTATATGTAATATAGCATTATATATATTGTAATATCTATTATAATATATATTTTATATATTAATTAGAATATTATAAAAAGATAGAAAGTTTTACCTCTTCCATGGTTCTCCATGAAAGTGGCCACAGCCCTTGTACTTCAGTGTGTATTTGACACGTTGAAGACTTACCTCAATCAGGTCTCCTGGGGCTGGAATTTAGCTGCCACCTCTGACTGGATCACAGCAAAGTTTTAATGGAAAACCGGTACCTTGCTTTCCAAAAGAAGGAATGTAAACAAAATTATAGAAGCTCATGTTCAGACATGTATCTTGTGACCCAAAATGTAGGTGGGGATTCTCTTACAGCAACTGATGGAACTAGCTGCTGTAGACAAAAACATTTATAGCAATTCCCTAAAAGCCAGCTTCTCCCCAGGTTCCATGTTAGGTACTGGAAGTAACTTTTGTTATTATCCAGAGTTTCATACCAGCACACGTACCCTTTTATATCCCCAGTTATCAAGTAACAGCCTGAATGTGAAAACTAGTGGCTCAGTTTAGACATTTTTCCAGCCTGATACTAACATATTTTTCTGACAATTTATAGCACTTTAGAATATTATTTAGCATATTATTCTATTCCTACTGTATTTTATATCCTTGAATAACACGTAACTGATACATAGTTTTGTCATTTTGATACTGTTCACTTCCTGTGATCTACATGGCTTGCAGTTTTCTAAGGGAAAACAATGGATGAGCAAATCTCTTTAAACCTCAAAACAATGTTTCTTAACTGAGCATTGGCATTTCCCAAAGTTATGGAAAAGTGTTTACAAAAGTGACATCTTTCCATTTATTAACTGACTGTATACTATGCATAATGAATATAATGCTCACGAATGAGTACTAGCTTTGTTCTCATATTTGCCGTATATGGATGTCTGACAGCTTGGCATTATGCCTTCTGAGCACAAATCCTGTGGGAAATCACTTTTAGTACAGTTTATGGTATTTTGCCAGTTCTTCAACTGAGGGCTTATATTCAAGTTCAAAAGTGACCCACATCATTCCAAACTTCTTGGATTTGAAAAGCACTATAGCAGGAATGATGTCACTGTTGCAGAGAGTCCACTTTTGTCAGAGTATGATTATAAATATATATATAAAATATGTTATCTGAATGTGGGTATATTTAATGGCTTATGGATATATTCTGAAAAGACTTCAATATTTCCCGGGGAAACAGATGTATTTTAAACAAATGTATAATATTGGCATTCACTAAAACTTTAAATATACAATTTAAGAAGCATTGCTTCATATTTTAATGAAATACCTATGTCCAATGCTTAAAAGCATAAAAACAGGTATTTACTAGCTTGTGACTTACATGTTATAGAATGTTGATAATTTGAGGGCATAATTATACATCTTCTAGATATTTGGTTAAGGTAAATTACTGTATTATGGATTGCTGGTAGACCTCCCTACCTATATATTCAGAATAAATATGTCCCCTTTAATTTTTACTTCTGTTCTGTGGCATCCAAATAAATCCACTTTTCTTATGGCTTCTACTTCTCTCTGATGCTTTATGTACACTTACTTTTATCCTTTCCATTCCCCATTGATAATATGATTTCCTTTTTCACTTGAAGTATTTGATAGGGTTAAACTGTGTAATAAGACAGAGAGAAAGGCTGGAAAATGAAGTTGTGGGGTTTTATGGTCATATGAGTAAGAATTATGAAGGAAATCTAGAAAGAGATGTATAGAAGCTGACCAAGGTAAAAACATTTGCTAAATCATTGCTTAATCATATGTGTATTACTAATGCTTACATACTAATTGCCTAAAAAATACCATCTGACTAACTGAAGTACAGTGATTTTTATTTGCATTCGTTATGCAAACCAATTGCCCGGTCAGTCAGAAGAGAATGAATTATGTAACAGAAAAATAAGTCTGTGGTTATGATTCAGTATTTGTAAAGCATCTCTGCTCCCTGCCTAGTGAGATATTTCTACTGCAATATAGATTTATGAGCGGTGGCATTAATTTGCTAGATATTAATTTGCATTCAGGCTAACTAAGAACACTTCTTTTGGAAGCTTAAAAAATTTCTTTCCATTCATCTGATGGACTCAAATCTGTGAAAAGGCATAGGTTAGAAGGATCAGATGATACAGGACATCATCTTTATCATCTTTTCAGAAGCATTTCTGACTCAGACATTTAAAAATACCTTATTAGCAAAGGCTTGGGTACTACTTCACATCTGGTCTTCTTTTAAGTAGTGATTTTACTTCAAAATATTAATCCTAAAGTGAAAAGAATTTTCCAAATACAATATGTTTTCTCTGTCTTGCATTACTAGCTGTTTGTGTGCACCCATATTCTTGCAAAATCTTGTTCATTGAATTGTAGTTTACAAACTATAGTGCTTCACCTGAGGGCATATATATAATTTTACATATGGACCATATGAACTTAGGAGATAGACTTACCTCTGCTGATTAGATCATCCTGCCTTCTGTAATTCCGAGTCTGCAGAGGGACTCTGTCCTGCTCTCATGGAAGATGTTTCCCTCCTGGAGTAGGAGGGACATTTGGTGACTGGTGGGAACAGAAACTCAGGTCTCCTAGTTGGCAGTCAGAGCTGCTCTCCTGAGCATCTACAACATGTTCCCTGTTTTGAAGGACTGCTGGTCTCTGAAACCAGTGAGTGATAGATAGATAGGTAGGTAGGTAGGTAGGTAGGTAGGTAGGTAGATAGATAGATAGATAGATAGATAGATAGATAGATAGATAGATAGATAGATAGATCCCTCAGTAACAGAAGGAGAGGAAATCTACGCACTGATGTTTAGTGGCCTTTTTGTGAGGTAAGATCCCCCTGAGAACACATGCCAGGTTTCTGCCCACTGTCATAACTGACTTTCACCAGGCAGGTGGCTGATGTTCTTCCTAAAGCCTGAGTTTTTCAGAGATGTCACTTAACACATTTAGATCAATAGAAGTTGTTTCTACTGCTTGTATGGAGCAGTCATTTACATATTTTTCATGGCTGCTTATGTCGGTAGTGCAAAGATAAAAGTTGTAATGATTTCTACACCTGCACTATTGATGTGGGTAACTGACAACGTCTGACTGGTCGGTGAGATTGCTAAAGTGAACTTGTCATCAGTGATTATAGCATACTCCACCAGAGCGCAAGCTACCGTGAAAACTTCATTAATGATTGTCACGGTTATAGACACCGTGCAGATGACCACCTGAAACTCTATTTGTAAGTCTGTGATTGTGCTGTCACAGGTCTAAGATGTAATATTGAGTTGGGTAGAGCATCCCTTACATAATCTTTCACCTACATGCCTGTCTGCACATGTATCGAGGGAGCTGGAGGGGAGGCATGAAACAGGATGTGCATGTGGCAAATGCTGGAAGAAGAAAGGGAAGCATTTCCCGATAACAGTAATTCTTCCAAGATATATTGTACGTGTACACCATCACTACTCATGCTCTTTCCCCTCGCCCTCATCCTGTGTGTGCAGTTGTGATACTTCAGTTGTGAGGAATGAGAGTGTGGCACGTTCAGCCACTACTAATGAATCACAAGAGGGGAAGGGTATGACCTGCTTGCCAGCAAAGCCCTCTTCACTCGAGTACCTCTTTTCATGCAGAACAATGGACACGATGAACAGCATGTACTGAGGAATTCCAGTTGTTTGAAATCTTTCCGTGCTTCTGCATATTAAAGAAAAATTTGCTTGAGATATATAAAATAAAGGCATGACAAATTTAAACCTGGAAGATAATTTTATAAAAATACTCATAATGAAAATACTAACCAGATTTTTTACAAGTGATGCAAATAGTGTTATTATACAAGAGTAAAATTTTATAATACAGTAAGTTATTTCATAATATCATTTAAGTCATTTGAAAAAGATAGCCATGCTGGAAGCATCTGTGATGTGCCAGATTCAATCACATTCACTGGGGCCTTGGCCATTTTTAATTACCTGGAGAGTCAGCACATCATAAAATTGAGGTCATCACAGAGACCTTTTTTGAATTAGCTCTGCTTACCACTCTTTATCACAACTGTCAGTCTTGAGACAAGCTTCTATTTTAATCATATCTCCATTCTGATCTTTAGTCTTCACTCCTTCAACAACTCTGCATTGAGTGACAGTGGACAAACAGGCAAAAACACCTCAATATTTAAGATGGATAGAGAACTAGTAAACAAGTAACTCCACTGTAATAATCATATCTGATATGTTTTTTAATAGATTATAAATGTTGTTTTAAATTGCTTTTGTAGTCTTTTCAAAGTACCATTAAACCTGGGCACTGTTTTATTCTCTTTATAGGAGAACATGTAAGTGCATTTGTCCTAGAACTTTGAGCATTTCTTTTATATTGCTTACATAAAATAAGTTCTCTTAACCAAAACCTTGGGAACGGGAAACATCTGTTGTTCAAATCTGGCTTTGTAATTGTGCTTGTGCACAGAGATCACCCTAAGCCATAAACAGTGCCTGCTTATGCCAAAGAATTCCCTTGAATCCAGAATATCATAACTGAATCATAGAATCATAGAATGGTTTGGGTTGAAAGGGACCTTAAAGATCATCTAGTTCCAACCCTCCTGCCATGGGCAGGGACACCTTCTACTAGATCAGGTTACACAAAGCCCCGTCCAACTTAACCTTGAACACTCCCAGGGAGGGGGCATCCACAACCTCTCTGGGTAACCTGTTCCAGTACTGCCCTCACAGTAAAGAATTTCTTCCTAACATCTAATCTAAATCTACCTTCTTTCAGTATAAAACCATTACCCCTTCTATCCCTACACTCCCTGATAAAGAGTCCCTCCCCATCTCTCCTGTAAGCCCTCTTTAGGTACTGGAAGGCTACTGTAAGGGGAGACTTCTCCAGACTGAACAACCCCAACTCTCAGCCTGTCTTCATAGGAGAGGTGCTCCAACCTTCCAGTCATCTTCATGGCCTCCTCTGGATTCACTCCAACAGCAGCATGTCCTTCTTATGTTGGGGGCCCCAGAGCTGGACAGAGCACTGCAGGTGGGGTCTCACGACAGCAGAGCAGAGGGGGAGAATCCCCTCCCTCGACCTACTGGTCACACTTCTCGATGCAGCCTAGGATACAGTTGGCTTTTCAGGCTGCAGACGTACATTGATGGGTCATGTTGAGCTTCTCGTCAACCAACACTCCCAAGTCCTTCTCTTTTCTTCAGGGCTGTTCTCAATCCATCCTCCACCCAGCCTGTGTTTGTGCTTGGGATTGCCCTGACCCATGTGCAGGGCCTTGCAGTGAGCTTCACTGAATCATCTGTTGCCACTCATTTCAGATTTAGAACATAAATATGGAGTAAATTTGGAACACAGACTATTTCAAGAAATAAAACTATGGTGAGAAATGTTTTATTTAAAGGAAAGGAAAATATGCTGAAGAACATACAAGCTGACATCTTCAAGAGCAGCAAATACTCCCAACATTTGAAAATGCCACCCAAAAGGAGTGGCTCAGGGGTCTGCCCTTTATCCCTGATCATTTTTAGCATGACAAGCTGAAAAAAAAACCCAATAGACTTGTTTATTTAAAAATCAACCACTCCTCCTATACATACGGAATAGGGTTAAAAAACAAAAAGTCCTCATCTGTATCTGCCTAACACTTTTGTCTGATCGTAAATGATTTCTTCATTGTTTGTGCATGTGATTCAGCTGATAATTCAACACACACTTTTGGTTACCATTCAGCTCTTACATATTCAGGCTGCATTCATACAACACAGTTGAAACCTGGAGGACCTCTGTGTGCCTGAATAAGCAGATGCATCTCAACTGCTCATCAAATTGAGAACTCCCCTCTCTGCAAGCAGAAACATTCATTCTCTGAAGTGGGATGGGATCCTCCCAGAAACCACTCACACAGATGCATTTTCAGAGAGACTAATGTACCTGGAGCATGGGGTTTACAACTGCTCGGGCAGATAGTTCAGGTGGAATTGATTCAACACACTTAAACATCTAGAGTGTAGCTATCTACATCAGATCTCATCACCTCTTGGTGGAAGGCAGCAGGTACTGATAGGGCATGTTACATTTTATCCTAACAGACATATCTAAAAATAGATCAGATTAATTATTCCCTAGCAGTGCCTGTTTATTCATTTTGAAGGATGCGGGGGGGATCACCTATACTCCTTACTATAGGCAACTACATTTTTTAGAGGAATCACACACTTATTGACTATGCCATGTTTGGTTAAGCTCTGAAGAAATGAAAATTCATCATAAGAAAAAAGGCAACACACGGTCCCGGGAAATGTTCAGATCCCAGACAAGCTTTTCCACTTGTAACACTATATTCCATAAATTCATCTAAATTATTAATCATTATTTATATAACCTTGTTATCAGGATTAGCAAATGCTGCCAATTACTGGCTCTTGTTTGATACCAGTCACAAGGTAATGAGTCCTTCCAAGCTAATAATAATTAGCTTTGAGGCCCTGGTCATGCTTGAACTTTATCTTTTCAGGAAAGTCATGATACCATCATATTTACCTAAAAGAAGTATCTTTTCTTTCTAAATTGGTAAAAATCTGTAGTTGTCTTACACTCACTAAAGACTGAGAATTTCAAAATACAGTTTTAAATGTTCATTGCTGTCAATTTCCTGAACTACTTCTTTCTTCAAAACCTTCTGCATATCTGCATCAAATTCAGACTTCTTTTTTATACTAATCTTAATAATTGTGGGTCAGCCTCCCATGCTTGTACTTACATGTATACTTATCTTCTACAGTTATTCCATTGACTCCAGCAATTTTTGTTCTGAGGGTTTTTCTGATTTTCTTTACTGCTGTGCACCACTCATCTCCAATGTCTTCCTGTAATTTACTTCTTTCTTAAAGCTTGCAAATCTGCAAATTTGTATGAGTAAAACAGCACAATCTCTCTTTTCTTCTAATCTTGGATCATCAGACTGACCACGGATTGAAGCACAAGAGAGGATGAAAACCTTGTATTGCTTGTGCTTTTCTTTCATGGAGTTCTTAACAAATAAGTCATTAGAGGAACACAATCCAGTCTGGTTTCTTGGGTCCTTCAGCTCTGATGTTGCAATACTTAAAGTTTAGGCACCCTGATTCAGCAGTAGAGCAAGTAACAGACTTGACTCCATATCCAAGCTGTTTGAGTTGTAAGATTGTAGTAAGTCCATGGATAAAATAATTTAAATATAGGATTAAACATGGGTTAATTGATAAATTTACGTAGGGACAAATGGATTTATCCGTAGAATCTGATTAATTATGATTTTATTTCTATCCAATGATTGTCTAATGTAAACCACACAAAGAGTCTAAGAATCCATTACTGCAGCAGCTCAAGAATCTATAAGGTCATTGTAAGATTGTTTTAGCTTTAGAAAATGCCTTCTCTATAGGTGAGCTATGCTTAGTTGAGCCTAGTGAGTATTTGTGATCTGACTTCTTGATTTCTCCATTCCACCACCAAGTGGCTCTTCATTAAATACTGACTCCATTGGTACCAATGGGATTTTATCATTTCACTGTGACTCCCTTTCATTCCAGCCAAGCACAATTAGCTGAGCTGTGTCATGTATGATGACAGCTCCTTCCGAGAGTTGGCAGAAAGGGAAATATGAAAGTGGTTCACTGGTCTCCTTTTCCCCTCTAGAGTTGAGAACAACACTGAAGTGGTCAAGTAATGAAGTGCTCCTAGCCCTTACCAACACAGACATCTGGGAAGGGAATATAATAAAGTTTGTGCCCTCCAAAAAATCTAGCTATAAAGGTAATAGCAGCTTCATACAGAATCCATTACAGATTTGAGAGTTTATTTTTTAAGCTCAGTAACCATACATTATTAACACTTTACACCGTGTTAATATCAGACAAAAATAATTGACTTAATCTTATTTTTATTTTCCGAAAGGAGTTATTTTTTTAAAAGAAAGAATCCTGCAGCAGTATTATACACACCATACAAAAGTCCTGTAATGCTATTAGTAGCCCTCTTGTAACAACTGCTAGTGCTTCACACACTAGGACTGTCAGTAAATGTCAGAAGCATTATTGTCTCATGAAAGGCTGCCAGAAAAAGCAGAGCTTACTACATCCTTGTGTAATTATTTCAGAGTAGCTGTGCTGGTATTGAAGTATTTGGGATGTTTCAGTGCATTTGTGCCTATTCTTTAGAGGTCGGAGATGTTACAAACTGCCAGCACATTTTGAGACTTTCCCAAGTGATTGGAGACAAAATGATAGCCCTTCCAAAATAACATTTTCATTAATTCATTTAAGCTATAAGCAGAACAGAGTCAAGAAAAAAGTGACTTTTAAAATCAAATTGTAACTGTTTGCTCCATTAGTCTCTAAATTGCAACATAGTGCCACTGAAGATTTTTTTTTTAAAGTTTCAGAATTACTAGAAAAAATGAGGTGCTTTATGTACAGCTGCTTCATTCCAGCCAAATAATTTTTCTTTAATGTAGTTCTTATGTATGTACACTTGCCTCTAAACAGACACCCTCATAGTATATTTCTCTGAATTCAGTTGTACCCTATTTATTTTATTCTGATATTATCAGACTCCTTTTCTGTATTTTCACAAGATGCTGGTGATCTTTTTTATTACTGGCAAAAAAACCCCTTATTTTGGAGAGTTATTAGCTGTTGCATACTTTTGAAAGTAGAGTTCTAATACTAAGCTGCATCTTGTGCTATTATAAGTTTTCCTGTAAATTTGTCTGCACTGAAATAGCCAGATGCACTTGGAAGAAACTGCAAAAAAGGGTTTTTTTTAATTTTAAATAATTGCTATTTAATTTTGATTCATTAAAAACATACTGATTAGCATTTTACATTTTATTGTGGCATAAATAATAGACTAATTTGGGATTTGGTGTAAGGGAGCTGTAGATATTGGCATTAGTCTTACTGAAACAGAACATGTGTCCTAATGCAAGCAACTCCCAGGAACCATAACCCTTGGAAAATGGTTTCTTTGAACTAAGCTACAAAAATTGGGATGATGTAATATAACCATTGACCAACTAATGGACTTGACAGTGGAAAATGGATGCTGTTTTTCAGTCAAATTTTTTTCATTATAGTTCATTTAGTTTAACTCAGTGAAGCTCAGACTTAGAGTATCAGATATGGAAGACAGCATCATCCAGATAAGAAGCAATTATTCTACCTTTAAATAAAGAAATTCAATATGTCTGATGCAAAATGTGACACTTTAGAAAGAAAAATCAGTCAGCATTTGAAAGATTTACAGTAGTTATGTCAAATCAGAATTTTGTGCCAGGGCTTGACTAAGTAACTGCTATGTTTCCATTACTGTGCAGAAACTGATCAGGGAAGAAGATTTAATGAGTTATTAGTATTTTGTATTTTTTGACATTCAATAAGAGCTATCAGAGTTTACTGTTGAATACTAATACTTCCATGTCCTTAAGATATACACGGTTGTTAGAACATGCTGTGAAATTCATCTTTCCTGTTTGCAAGAAGATGTAATTTTAGGAGCCATTCCAAAGAAAGTAATTTTACAAAACAAAACAGAAATGAGGCATATACTGAGTATGAGATCTCAGTCCTGTTGTTTTGTCCTTCTTTGCCTTTGGACCTGCTGGCAAACAACCAAAAGCCACAAGGCAGAACACCAAGATCCATAGCTTTGGGTAATCACACTCTTGCTACATCCTGATCACCCTCCCCACTTGCCTGACCTCAAAACAGCAAGCTCCTGGGAGATAAGTGAATATGGGTAGGAATTGGCAGCCAGCATTAGTGTGTGCTTGCTGCTCACTATCCACCTCTACAACTCCAGCTTAGTTTTGCTCAGCTCATGTCAACAGGAATCCAGCTTCCTCATAAAGAGAGAATATGGTTTGAAATTCTGTATATTGGACCACAAATAAATGCTGACAGTCTCTTTTTCCTGTGTAACTAGTGCATGGTTTACTCTCTTGCAATGTCTAGCTGCACTGCCAGTGAACTAGACTGCTTTCAGACTAATCAAAAAGCCAATATACTCCTATTGCCTTTTAAAGGTTAACATGCATTCAAAAAGCAGGGCTGAAAGCAGACACCTACAGAGAACCAAGGCCAATTAAGCCCACAGAATGCTCTAGGTTGCTTTTTTTACTTTCAAGACATTAGTTCCTTGACAGGTTAAAGATTCTCCTTTTCCCCCCTTTTTTCCTCATGGTTTTTTTTTCCTTCATTTCTTAAATATTCTATTCTTCCTCTGCTCCACAACCTCCAATCACTGCCTAATTTAATTTGTTCCCCTTTCACCTTTCCAAAGTCAGACCTGAACTCAAGGGCAAGCATTCATGGCAAGACTCCTTTCTGCACACCAGAGGCATATGAGGGTTTCTTCCTTACTTAACAATGTGAAAAAGATGTTTTGGTTATGTGCCAACAGCATCTGATGCTCTATGCCCCATTTTCACAGCCTGTCCCCTAGGCAACCTTAGTGCTTCTGCATCTTTACAGACTGTAATAAGACCTGTAGTCATTGTTCTCCTAATTCTTCTTGTTTCTCTCAAGAAAAGAAACCTGAACATACATAACTCTATGGTACCTGACAAGGGGCATCCTGGAGTCCTGAGGGAACTGGCTGATGTAGTTGCCAAGCCAGTCTCCATGGTATTTGAAAAGTCATGGCAGTCAGATGAAGTCCCTGGTGACTGGAAAAAGGGAAACATTGCACCCATTTTTAAAAAGGGTAGAAAGGCAGATCCTGGGAACTACTGACCTGTCAGCCTCCCCTCTGTGCCTGAGAAGGTCATGGAACAGATCCTCCTAGAAGCTATGCTAAGGCACATGGAGGTGATTCAAAACAGCCAGCATGGCTTCACCAAGTACAAGTCCTGCCTGACCAACCTAGTGGCTTTCTATGATGGAGTGACTACATCAGTGGACAAGGGAAGAGTTACAGATGTCATCTATCTGGACTTCTGTAAGGCCTTTGACATGGTCCTCCACGACATCCTTCTCTCTAAATTGGAGAGAGATGGATTTGATGGATGGACTGTTCAGTGGATGAGGAATTGGTTGGATGGTCGCATCCAGAGGGTAGTGGTCAACGGCTCAATGTCCAGATGGAGATTGGTGACAAGTGGTGTCCCTCAGGGGTCTGTACTGGGACCAGTGCTGTTTAATCATCAGTGTCATAGACAGTGGGATCAAGTGCACCCTCAGCAAGTTTGTAGATGACACCAAGTCAGCTGAGTGGTGCAGTTGGACATGCCTGAGGGAGAGGATGCCATTCAGAGGGACCCGGACAAGCTTAAGAAGTGGGCCCATGTGAACCTCATGAGGTTCCACAAAGCCAAGTGCAAGGACTTGCACCTGAGTGTCAGGGCAACCCCCAGTATCAATACAGGCTGGGGGATGAAGGGATAGAGAACAGCCCTGCAGAGAAGGACTTGGGGGTACGGGTGAATGAAAAACGGACTATGAGCCAGCAATGTGTGCTCGCAGCCCAGAAAGCTGGGCTGCATCTGGGATATTCTGGGCTGCATCAAGAGAAGCATGGCCAGCAGGTCAGGGGAGGCGATTGTGCCCCTCTGCTCTGGTGAGACCCCACCTGCAGTGCTGTGTCCAGCTCTGGGGCCCCCAATGTAAGAAGGACATTGACCTGTTGGAGCAGGTCCAGAGGAGGACCACAAAAATGATCAGGGGGCTGGAGCACCTCTCCGATGAAGACAGGCTGAGAGAGTTGGGGTTTTTCAGCCTGAAGCAGAGAAGTCTTCAGGGAGACCTTATTGCAGCTTTCAGTACTTAAAAGGGGTTTATAAAGAAAGATGGAGACAAACCCTTTAGCAGGGCCTGTTGCAATAGGACAAGGGGTAATGGTTTTAAACTAAAAGATGGTAGATTTGGACTAGTTATAAGGAAGAAATTTTTCACAATGAGTGTAGTGAAACACTGGAACAGGTTGCCCAAAGAGATGGTAGATGCCCCATCCCTGGAAACATTCAAGGTCAGGTTGGATGGAGCTTTGAGTAACCTGATCTAGTTGAAGATGTCCCTGCTTATTGTGGATGGGTTGGACTAGATGACTTTTAAAAGTCCCTTCCAACCCAATCTATTCTATGATTCTGTGAAAATAAAGTAGGAATTAAAAGTTATATATATTCATACTCTCAGAAAAAGATGAGCCTAGTCTTGGAAGTACACATGCACAGGCAGAGTTGTACAGTTCTTACTTTCCCAGGAATGCAGGCTTGCAGGATCAGATCTTCAGTGCCATAACTGGAAACCTTTTTGAACTCACTAATGACTTTATTTGGCCTTGGACCAGTTTAGTCAAAGCACTTGATTTTTTTTTAAATGTTTTCTGACTCTGAGAAGGCACGGAGATTGTTTAGTGAAAGGTGGGTCAAACAGCTGTGTGCTCAGAAAAGAAGGGTAGGAGACATCCTTATGAGGTCATCAGGTTTGATTTTAGCATCTTCATGGAATTTCAAGGGAAAAAACAACAACATGCAAATACGTACCAGTGGAGCAAGTACCATTACTCCAGCTCCAGCTCTTCTGAGTTACATTTTCTCTGTCTCCTCTTGTTTCTTCATATTCTTCAATCTTTTCTCTAATACTGTATTTCCCATGCATGCTCCCATATCAATGCCTAGGAACAAGTGTGAAGCAGCATCTTCAGTCCTACAAAGACTAAACGGCAGAAAGAAAGGGGCATGGGATCTTTCACTGTCTTCTGACCCTCATATGACTTTCTTCTTAAACCAAACCTTAATATATATATATTTATTTGGCCCTTTTGCATGGATCCTTTTATTTTAATTATACTAAAGCACTATGGGAGGAAGACTGAGCATATTAGAGAAGTGGAAGTGGTGGATTAGTGTATTTTATGAACTCTCATAAAAATCAATACCAGAAAGCTTTGTGAAAAACTTTTAATGAAAAGGTATTATGAACTAGCCAGCATTTAGGTTCTGCCTGGACCCACCTCATGTTCTGTCAGTGTTTAAAAGGACTTCACAAAAAAACTCCACACCATATAGGTGAACACCAGACCAATATCTTCTTAATGATCTAAACAAACATACTGCTGTGAAATAATATGATGAAAAGTAAAATAAATCAAGCCCAGTATATTTGACATTTTGTTTTCTCCTGTGTACAAGGGGCCTTTTTTTTTAATTAAAGCTGAGTCAGGGCTAAAATATAGGTGTTTCTCTTTTACTGATACGAGAACATATTTAACTCAAATACTTAATATACTATACACGTTAGTGCCAGGTTTACATTTCATAAAATCTTCTCTGTATGGCAAAATTGATCAGGCTATTTTAACCAAAAAGCAAGGGCGGGGGGGGGGGGGAAAGGAGTTAGCTGTACGTTTGTATGGGCACACCAATTGTTGGGTGCACTGCAATTTTAGAGGCAACTTCCATCTACCTGTCCAGTCCACTTACAGTAACCCTGATCTTCCCCAGGTAGGTGCTGGAAGGAATGCATTTCATGTGGGGAACTTTTATCTGAAGTCATACTGAGGAATTCTGTCCCCATTGAATTCAGGAGACATGCTGACTCATAAGATGGAAAGGACATAAAGTGGCCAGATGGAAACTGTTCTGCAAATTCAAAAGAGCAAGCTGGTTCCTCTGTCCTGCTCTGAGTCAAGCAACCACACATTGCGGTATGAAGCTTGGGCTCCAGAAGACTATGGTGCTCTTTCTGCAGTACTAAAACCAGCTTTCTAATGCATTGTGGTACTTAAAAGATCAGCAAGGCTCCTTCTATCTCCTGCCAGAACAGGATGAAAGAAGAGATCGATATTCTTGCAGCAGGCACAGGCACTATCAGCTGCTTCTTTACCACAACTGCAGCAGGCTGTCACTCCCCTCACATCCTCCCTGAACAGCCAACTGAGCAATTTCTGGTGATCTGGTATCTCCACGAGTTAGCAACATGCTTATAGGAAAAGGTGGGAATCTCCAAGCCTTTAGGTTGTTGGGATGGTTTCAGATCCAGAGCCTGGATGCTGTCGAGGTTCCCTCAGAAGACTTTCACACAGTTCTTCATAAATTATTCTACACACCTCAGTACCAAATTTCCTTGGCAGCTAGCCAAGACAGTATAGTTGACTTCTGGAACTATCTTACCTACAAGTAAGAAGACAGCAATAAAAATATTATCTTCCTTGTAATCAGTTGCTTTAGTTGCAATGCACAACTGGAGGACCAACATCCAGCACCACCTACTCCCTCACCCTTCCCTGCCTTTCATTAGCTGACACTGTGCATTTTCCCTGTGCTTTGCCAACAAACCTCCAGGTGACTGCAGGGGTCGGGCTGAAGGAAGCAAGCCAGAATACCTTGGGCCTAGGTATCATTTCCATTGCTTCACATTCCGTGGATATGTCTATGTGAGTGTTTTAATTCAGATTAGGAATGTGGTTTTGAGGGAAATCTCCCAACTGCCTGAGCTTCCCACGTCTTGGTTCTCACTGTGGAACTGTTTGGGGTATATGAACAGGATGACATTTGGATTAAATTAACCTGAAAGCTATGGAGAATGCCTGATGTGTTCCAACCTTTCTGAGCATCCAGTCTTCAGTGTCAGGCATCAACAAGTCCGGAGTACTCCTCAGGACAGATATAATGGGGGTGTCAGATCCTTGGCATCAAATGTCCTGTCCCAATCAATTCCTCTTGCACCACATCACTGGCTAATAGACCCCTGGCAGCTACCACAGTACCTAGAAGTTACTTGTAAGTAGAGAATCCATCTTCCCAAATGAGATACAAGCTGTGACAGATATCTCATTTAGGACAGCACATTACATAGATTAATTCCTCTAGATGATGAAGATCCTCACTCCATTCTGTTAAATGTAATTTATGTGCCTGTAATTTTAAAAAAAAGATAAAGTGACTAGTAACAATATATTCCTTCATCATTCTACTGCCCAAATTCAAACAAACACTGTAAAATGACAAAAAATTCTAAGACAATCAATTTCTGTCCTCTCAGTCTCCAAGCACCCTCCAGCAGTTGCAAGCAAACTGAATTCTTGTTTTGGCAAGACTTTTAAGGAGTGCACATAAATGTTTTGCTCAACCCAGCCCACTCTCGTCCTCCTTTTATTGCCTAGGGAATAGATCTTGAAACTTTCTTATCAGCCATTATTTGCACACAGTCTTGTATCTTCTGACTGACTGACCCAAATTGTTTGCAGTGCAGAGCAACTTCCTCCCATCATCTGTTTTAAGTAGATCCACTGGTCACTGATTTAAAAAAGCCTATTTTGCTTTATAAATGTCTATTTAAAACACCACCAGTGTTGATAATTGCAGTCCTCTATTCATATCTTTCTGAGACACCCTAAGTTCATACAAGTATCTCTGTCACTCAGGTTTTCTGCTAAGGCAGTTCTGTGGTCCCTAGACCCTTAATCATATAGGAGGAGTCTAAACCCGCCCACCAGCAACAAACTGGAAGTGCCTCAGGGCTGGGACCACTGAAGAATTTAGGTGACTTTAAGGTCAATGTCTAAGGGGCTGAGGAAGTCGTATGTCTTCAGGACCAAGTGGGGACTGAGAAAGGACAGTCAAGGTCAAGGTTCAACTCAGTCACATCATTTCTACACTAGGTACTTGTTTTACTTTTAGTACACCTGGACTTGAGACACCAAACCTTTGAATGCTGTGTAAAGAAATACATCATTAACGTTACTGAATGTTGTCTTTGCTAAAATCTCACGCGGAATAGTTCCAGAAGGCTTTAAAAATCACTGCTTAAACTTCACTGCAGTTTCCATTGCCAGGAAGCTCCAATGACTTACTTAATTAGGTGAATCCACCCTTCGTTAATCTAGAAATAGGACCTCTATAAACAGCAGAAATTTAGGACTGTGATTAATATAGCAAATGTAATTTTGCCATGTAATTTAAATTATATGTAAGTCATATCATAAATCTGCAAATGCTTCCAAAGTCTGTAGGCTTCTTGCCAGCATTAATTTTGGTAGAAAGTAAGAAATATTTCTCCAGTGTTTCATTGCGTTTCAAACTCCAGGTCTGATATGCTCTTCAAAAGTCTGTCCCAGTCTGCCTTCTTGTAATATTCGCTAGAACTTAAATATAAAAATTTATGCCTCTGTATAGATTACTTACATAGGTGAAATGCTTTACAAAAAACATGAGCTATTTCAATGTTTATAGCTTTTTGCTAAAACAAACTACAGCAACAGTTATATTCAACTACCTTGACACTAACTTTGATTAATTTTTCATTATATAATATATGCAAATGTGCATCAGAAAATATTCCCATGAAGCAGACTTCCCATGTAAATCGCTCAGGGAAAATCTGATTTCCCATTTCATAAAAGTATAAATCTAATAATCTAAAGCATAAAGTCATGGAAAAGTTGTTAAATCACAAACATTGCTTAATAAAGATTACTTACACTATATTGGACGTCTGATGCAGAACATACTTGTACTCGTGCCCTTGTACTCAGCATGATCATGACAGAAGTTTGTGCCATCTGAGAGTCATGGAATAAGGCATCAAACTATTTTACGGTTATGGTCCCAATATGGAACCATGATGCAGCTATCCTCTGTTAGGAATTTAAATTATCAATTTGGAGTTTAAACTAATTGAAAGTGACTAACCCAGGAGATGTCAGGGAGAGGCAGATCATAGAAACATAGAGTCATAGAATGGTTTGGGTTGGAAGGGACCTTTGAGGACCAAGGAAGATAGAATATTCTGCTACCTCTGGCCAGCAGTGATTAGCCAATATTGCCCGAGTTAGTTTCAGATTTGGGGATAAAAAATGAAGTGTCAGTGACTCTGCTTGTCTGTGCTCAGATATCATTGGTTTAAGATACCAGCTGGATTTAGCTTCTTCAGAATTCTAAGATACAACTGAAGTTTCTCACAAGCACAAACGGACTTTTTTTAAATTCTAGTTTTCATGAAGTAACTGCAAAAAAAGGAAGAACTGAAGCAGTCTGAGTAAATGAAACCCATCAGACAGCTACATCAGGATTGTGTGATAAATCATTTCATTCCTTTATCATCTGATTGGCAGTCAGCATCTGGACTCACTACCTGATGCATACCTGGTAAAGGACCTGCTGGGGCACAGGCCTCCCTCCACTCATCCAGGCTGGCAGTTGTTGAGCACACACGGAATCAACACAGCATCTGCTGGGGGTGTGTGTGCATACACATGTGCACACACATCCACACCCCCACACCCCTCTCTGTATTTCCAGAGACATGGTGGGTGAGCACGTGCAGACCTGGGAATGGAGACGCATGTTTGAGTTCCACATTATGGATGCAGCCCACATTATTTTATATGTGTCCAGGGAATGTACAGAATAGAAAAGGTAAAGTAAACTGGGACCACTGGTTGATTCATTTTCTCTAGCCTTAATATTCACCTGCTTAATGTTGGCTGATAGTGTAAAATTCAGGCTGGTGTTGTCAGGAACAAAAGCCAATAGCTATCAACTCTGATCCTGCGATGTTCCCAGTGCCTCCAGACAAAGCAGTTCTAGGTAATGGTCAAAAGAAGCAATATAATCACTAGCTTGTTGCTGAGCTTGGGCTTTTTCTTTCCTTTTCATGATTTTTAATTAGTACATTTATCCCTGCTACTTATCATGGAAATGATACCAAAATTCTGAAGAAACAAAGCCTTATCTCTTTGGAAAATAAAAATCATGAATCCTGCACAGCTGACCTGACGAGGTGATTACTCAGCTAATACAGTACCTTCCTGCCATCTTGTGGCACTGTAGGGTTTGCAACTTTCTATTATATTGCATAATTTTTTTTTCAAATGAAGTTATTGGGTTTTAAGTTTCAGATGCTATCTAGTTAAACAACACACACATTCACACACACTGAGTAAAATCCTGGTCCAACTGATAGCAGTGTCAAAACTTTTGTTGATTAAAAAACTTCCACACTGCACTAATTGTATTAATTTCAATATCTTATTATGTCAATATTGAACATAAATTCAAACCAAAGAATGGGTGTCAGTTTTAAAGAAGAAATAACCATTATACTGAAAAAACCTGAAGTTATCTCTGAAATAATACCTTGTGTTTCTATTATGAATTCATCTATATTTTTCATTTGTGATACTTCGGTGGTTTTAAATAGCTACCTCCTTTTTCAAGTCTGCCTGAAGAAAAAAAGAAGCTGCATCTTTTATACAACTTCAGATGATATCCTTCAAGTGCTTGTTCAAAGTTTACTTATTTTTCAAAAAATAAAGGTATATATGAGGATGTGCTACTGTCACATTTTCTGCTCCTGCTTTCAGGCTGGAATCACCAACTCGATCATTGAGCATGGATGCACCACGAGGAATTAATATCAAAGCACAAGCTGGGAACATTGAAGCTCTTTCCCAGATGGATATCAAACTACACAGCAGTGATGGTGTGGTGAGTACAAGCCCTTCTTTTTCCATGACTGGTTTATCTTGCTGTCTGAATATAAGTAATAACGTCAATTCTTTTTTCAAGTTCTGTTAATTTAATTCCTCAGATTTTAGGAGACAGAATATTAAAATTAATGGTGCCAATAATAAGACTTTTATTTATGGGTCAGATTGAAAAATACTACCAATTGACATAATATTGTATTGGCTTAGAGAAATGCTTTGTAATAAAACTCTGATAGTGCTCAGCCCCCCACCAGCACAGTGATCCCCAGGCACCCCAGCAGGAACCTTGGCCCAGAGGTAGACACTCAACCCCACAGTTGCTAAATTAAGGAGTGAAGCTCTGCAGACATCATTAAGAGCTGCCCCATCAGCAACAGCACGCAACATGCAGTAGACTAATTACCAGTGCCAGTTCTTCCACAGAGGAATTCCAGACTAACCTGTACAAGAAATAGACACCTACCACAGACAACCTACAAGAAATCCAGAGAGGAACTTTTTACAAGGGCATGTAGTGATAGGATGAGGGGAAACAGTTTCAAACTGAAAGAGGATAGTTTCAGATCAGATGTAAGGAAGAAATTCTTTCCTGTGAGGGTGGTGAGACACTGGAACAGGTTGCCCAGAGAAGCTGTGGCTGCCCCCTCCCTGGAAGTGTTCAAGGCCAGGTTGGACGGGGCTTTGAGCAACCTGGTCCAGTGGAAGATGTCCCTGCCTATGGCAGGGGGATTGGAACTAGATGATCTTTGAGGTCCCTTCCAACCCAAACTATTCTATGATTCTATGCTCACTACACTCCCTGATAAAGAGTCCCTCCCCATCTTTCCTGTAGGCCCCCTTTAAGTACTGGAAGGCTGCTATAAGGTCTCCCTGGAGTCTTCTTTTCCCCAGACTGAACAACCCCAACTCTCAGCCTGTCCTCATAGGAGAGGTGCTCCAGCCCCCTGATCATCTTCGTGGCCTCCTCTGGACCTACTGCAGCAGGTCCATGTCTTTCTTATGTGGGGGAGGCCAAGAGCTGGACACGATACTCCAGGTAGGGTCTCACAAGAGCAAAGTAGAGGGGCAGAATCACCTCCCTCGGCCTGCTGGTCACAATCCTCTTGATGCAGCCCAGAATATGGTTGGTTTTCTGGGTTACAAGCACACATTGCTGGTTCTCACTCAGTTTTTCATCTACCAATACCCCTAAGTCCTCCACAGGGCTGCTCTCAATCCATTCATCTCCTAGCCTTTATCCATGTTGTGATTGCCCCAACCCAGGTGCAGGACCTTGCACTTGGCCTTGTTGAACTTCATGAGGTCGCTACTAAGAAAGAGGATTGGCACCAGCTTATCCCTGTCCCATGTTCCAATGTCTGCCAAGAGCCTAGATCTTGGAGAAGCTTTGTACATAATAAGTCTGGGTAGAAGGCTATTCTTAAACCACTGCCTAGACAAAGTCAGGTTGTTTTATGGCATGCTATTGCATTATTATCTCTAACAAGCCTATTTGTCCTGCTTTCTCCCATGCAGCTTTTGCTCGATGCTGAAACTGTGCGACTGCCCAAATTGCCTGAGGGTACAAGGGGTGGATCTGGTATTTCTCAGGGGCTCTACGAAATCTGCGTGTGTCCAGACGGAAAGCTCTATTTGTCAGTGGCTGGTGTGGGCTCCACTTGCCAAGAATACAGTCGTGTCTGCCAGTGAGGCACCAGAAAAGGCTGCACACCCCCTTGCTAGTCTGAGTTTTATATTATTGCTAAAGAGCACTACTGAAAGCAGAATTTTCAGAATTCTAAAAACAAAGTACTTCAGTTTAGGAGACAAATCTGTATCTACAATTCTGGACTACAGGGTGAAAGTGGAAGAAGAGCACAAATGACATTTCAACTTCAGAAGAATGACTTGAATCAGATTACACTTTCTGTCAGTAACACTTTGAAAACAGCCTTACATAGAGCATAAAAAAAAAAATAAAAGGAATGTTTCCTTGCTGAACTATTACTCAGTCAGATGATTATGTCATTGTTAATATTTTTGAGCTCCGTGGGTTTTTTTCTCTCACTACATGTAAACACTTAATGCATTAGTGGGTGAAATTAAATTGAGGGAACTACTTGAACTATTTACTAAGACAAAGCATTTGGGGAATTCAGAAAGTGCCAGCAAATGGTCTATGCAATTTTGTTCTTGCAATAACACAAGATATGAAAAATATGGTATTTGTGTAAGTTCTGTGTAAAAAGTGTTAATTTGCTAATAGCTTTCTATTTTAATTTGGCAACACATATGCTGATTTGCTTATCACTGAGATTCATATAAAAATAACTAATACAAAAAGCTCCAGGATTCATTTATACCTCTCTGTGTCTCAAATCTGTTCACTATACAACAGAGACATATGTTAGTATATTTTATAATAGCAATAGTTTGTTGTATTGCCTGTATCGTCATACTCATTTAAACCCTTTTATATTTTAGGACATGCTAATTCAACAAGGCAATTTTCTCTGCCAGCTGGACTAGTAAAAAGAAAAAAAAAAAAAATATGTGGCTCCAGATTGTCTGACACAAGGAACTGTTTGGGCAGTGGGAAAAAAAATTCTTTTTTGCAGCCCACATGATTCAATTAAGAGGACTATTTCATTTCCATCTGCAGCTGTTGACTGGTATTTCTGATCCTGTAAGAGTGGGACTCCATCACAGACAGAGAGAGTAAAAACACTCTTTATAATTTTTTACATTAGGACTTTGGATACAAAATAAATGCTCACCATAGTTGACAAAACCATTTATTGACCTTGTAGAGAAACACAACTGCAGACCCATTCCCCTGTACAGTGTTGCACTGAAGACAAATAAATTGTTTGCATACCTCTGGGTAGCAGGATTTGTATTTAATAGTCTGTTGTTTAAACCTCATGCGTTTTTAACTCCTTTGATGCTGTTTTGTATGTACTTGATGATATTTACCCAGGTAGAAGCTGCTATCACATAGTGCCTTGGTGTCTAGTTACAGAAAGATTTTAACCCATAATTGTTATTAACCACAGAATATCCATCCTTTAGAGGGGAGAACTGTCATCCTTAAAGCAGGAGAATCAGAACAAAAGAATTACTGATACTATGCCATTTTTTAAACTTGCTACTTCAGTTCTGGTGAACAAGCAAAGAAACCCCACACTCAGTTATGATCCCAAATACCCACAAAAGACTGAGTTGAGAAAGAGCCCCCTAGTTGACACTATCCACTATTATTGTGGTAAAGCCCTGGGTAGTCCCTGCCTCAAGGGCTGCCTTTGTAATTTATCCAATGAGTCTAATGTACAATACTGAAATTGCCCTTCATTAGCAGGGTGGAGCCCTCAGCAGTTAATTCAGACTAGAAGAACTTCAACAGACAAAGTAGGAGACATGCTTAAACTGAGCTTTTGGGTCCCTTCAGGCGAAGGAGGCAAGTGAATTGAGTTCTCTCCCATGGTATTTGGAGAGTGCTCCAATTGCTAACATATTCTGTAAGGGAGAAGTAGGAAGCCACACCTCTTCCATTTCTGAAATTCTCTTTTCCTGGGCTTAGACATCTACCTTCAGGAGTGAGTCCAGGGCTGTTGGCCCTAAAGAGAGGAATATATATCTCTACTCCACAACTATATCTGTATCTCTCAACTATATCTCTCTCTACAACTAAGCCCTCAGCTGAGGCAGACTTTAACAGAAACCCATCTTCAGCATTTCTTTAAAGTCAGTTTAGGTGGTTCCAGCTCCATGTACACGCTTTTGCAAACCAAATTATGAGCAGACTTAGCTTATTAATTGGATAGAAGGTATGAGTATTAAAATAAAGGACAGTAAATTCCACTGCATATGCCAGATACCTAAAAACTGCTGCTACAAGTAACTTGAGGCCTGTAATGTCCACAGTCTTTCACAGGTGTAGTATAACAGCAAAACCAGTACTTCAGTCCTTAGAGAATTCAGCCACTGTCTAGTTTCAAAGGCACTTGAATTGTCATCACACCTATGTTCCTGACATCAAGGAACATATGCCCACTTCCATGTGGTACAAAACTACTTATTCACCTAATCCCTAAATGTTAGCCAGATACTGTAAATAAGTATATTAGTTACAATCTGCCTGTTCTGCTGGCAATTGAAACATAACATTTTAAGTTATGCCTTTTAAGCTTTTGTTTTGGAGACACATTTTCAAATGTGATTTACCGGTTAAAACAGAGCAAAGGATTGAATCCAGGCTTTCCATGTATCAGAAGAGTAACCTAACCCCTAAACTACTGGGTTGTTGGAAGCCACTTCTTACACTGAAGTTACTGTTTTAGTTAACATTTTTACAAAGCTGTGGTATACAGCTAGGAAAATCAAGGTGCAGTTCCCTGGCTAGTAACACTACTAAGCATTATGACACCTCAGTTAGACATTGCAATAACTACTGTCTTTCTTGGGGTGATAAAACCTTTTGGACTTGCCTCAGTTCACAGGTGGATTCTGAGTAGTACAGCAAACTAAACAGGTCTGCTGGATCCTCAGGTTTGCCATCATCCAAATCACCAGCTTGCCCCTCTTCACTGTTTAAATTTCATTCTTCTTTTCAGTATGCTACAAAACTGACATTAAAAATATAGTTGCATTATATAAATTGTGCAGGTTTTTTAAAGCGTGGATGACAACTTCTTGTCACTGAAGAACATTTTAGGAATTTTTTCTTTTAGGTGTGGTTAGTGGAGAAATAAAGTTTATGCTAAAATTACCACAGTGTAATCATCTGATACTATAATCTGAATTGTTGTTAATCTCAATATAATTCATACATCACTAAATTATGATTTTTGGTATCTCCATGTGGATGTCTTTCCTTCTCTTTTTAATACTTCAGAATTATTAATTATTGTTTCTACTTGAATCAAACTTCAGTAAATAGCTACAGAGTAACAGAAAATTATGGCAAGGAAAGTGAGAATACACACTTCTCTAGTTTATTTTCAAAAGTTATCCAAATGGAGAAGGAAAAAAAACACTACCCAACACAGTGAACTGTATTGTTTGCATATTTTTTTTCCCTCAAAAAGAATTCTTTACAGCAGTCCTTGTAACTGTTTGGGATTATTACACAGTGGAAAAGTAAAAATATTAAAATAGACCTTATTTGACATTTGTCTATCTTTATATAGCTTTATGCAAAAGGAAATTGCAAGAATTAACTGAAAACTGAGTTCTTGAATAAACTTTATACCTTTTGAAAAGTCTGCTTCTCCTTTTGTGTTCAAATGAAACACAAATGAATGTTTTCATGTTTTCATTTAAAAAAAAAAAAAAAAAAAGTGTCTTCCCAAGACTCTTAAGAATGTGAAATGTACGTTATTTAAAAATATGAACAAAAATCTTGGCCCTGACTAAAAGTTTACTTTCCAGAATTTAGAAAAATGCTTTACAATTAGATTTCATTCGAACCCTAGAATGGTCTTCATCTGTCGTAGATGAAAGTAAGCAAAAAATTAGTCCAGCGCTACTGACTTAATCATCCAGAAAGTAAAACACAGAAAAGATAAACAGTTTTAATGAAAAACTCATTGACAAACACCTCCATGTGACAAAAATGTGAGTCATCTTCAAATGAAAACATCTACGTTGGCTGTGAAGTTTAATTATTTTTGAACTACTACTTCTGCCTGTTTTCCACAATACCAATCCAGCCATCCTCAGTGTTCAGATCCAGCATAGGAGATCTCAAAGTTGGTACTACCCTCCTTTAATTGGAGCAATTACAATAAATTTTATTAAAGGCTGATTTAAAGCAACCCAAGTACCAAGTGAATGCAATCCTTATACTAATAGTTCTTAAATCCTAGTTTTCAAATCAGCATAGTAACTTTATTTTGATGATTTCAGTACAAATATTGCAACACTGCATGTTCATATAACAAACTATTTCTTTCGGTACTTGGCTACACAAAAATCTGTTTCCTTAAAAAATGGTCTTGTCACCAATTGCTGAGGCAAGTGACCAGTGCTAATGCCATTGTTTGGGAGGAAAACTTTTAAAGCTTCCACAAAAAGATTAGTAATAAACCTGCCAAGGCTTGTTACAACTGCAGTTCCTTAGATTTAAGCTACTAAATGTACAGTTAATCAGTTTTCTGTATCACTGATCTTTGCTAAACCTCACAACTATAATCCTGAGAGACAAGACTACTGAAGCTGCTTTTTCTAGATACATTACTGGTACCTGTGGAAGGTAACTAGGACATATACCTGGCTGAAAAGACATTTTCTCTCATGTGAACTTGTGTAATGTGCAGAATTACTTGTACAATCTATTTTTGTGGAACCTACATGCTAACATTTACTTCTACAGACCCTTACTAAGGAATCATCACATACTAACTGTTCTGAGCTTCCATGTCCAACTTGGGAACAAATATTTCCCAAGGCTCCCAGCTGAGCCAAAAGAAAGCATTAATTAAGCATTTTATTTAAACAGGGATTAAATGGCACTTATGAAATCAGTTTCTATCACAATATGGTTTCCGGGTTTCATAAGGCCTCTTTATTTAGGCTAGGTTTACAGTGAGTTAAGCAAATAAAAAAAGAAAATAAAAGACTTCCAATTGAGACACCACTCTTGCCTGTCTCTCTGAATCTCTGAATGTAAATGTTATTGCAACTGACTGATCATATTGACCCAGGAATAATAATTAATTCTTCTTTGTCATTCAGGTTTTCTTGCTTACCTTGGTTCAATATTTAAAATTGCTTCAGACCACTAGCTTCTTAAGAACTGGGACCATTTACTTTCTCACAGTGTCAGCACTCAACAATATATACAAAATAAAAATATAACAAAATAGTTCAGTAGTTCTGCACAGCCAGTTTAATGGTTCATAATACTGGTAAGGCAACACAAGTTGCTTACAAAACAGTTATGTGCTTAAAAGATTTCCTTCCCCAAGATCTCACCTAAAAATGGGAAAGTGTTTATGTTGCTCCTCTATTATTTGTTTGCATGCTACTGTGCTACCTTATGTTTTAGCTCCATTTAAACTGGAAAACACTAGATCTGTTTTCTTTTGTTAGTATTTTGCTTACCCTGAATACTATTCAGCACAAAGAGTCACAAAGGAATCTATTTTAAAAACATAGGGAATTAACTAAACTGATTTATTTCATGGCACACCAGGATTTGTGTTTTACTTGCATGCTATTTATTGCAAAAAAATCAGCAAAATGTACAATTTCTTTGAGAAAACTGCAAACATTTGTCATTGAAAGAAAAAAGCATTTTTCCTTTTTAATAGTATTTTAATATTTGTACATTTAGAATTGATTTATTTACCTATATAAAAGAAAGCTTGAAATAATAGGTAAATTTAGTCTACTTTATAAAACCAAAACACAGACTGAAATATATGTTTGCATTTTTCTTTATTAAAATTATGGCACTTAATAGCAGAAATAGTAATAGGGCTTCACAATCAGAAGCAGTATCATTTTCCAAACACATTTCTTCCCAATACAATTTGCAAGATTTTTCAGAAGAGAACAAGCCTTTTATAATTTGCACAAAACTGAAGAAGCCTTCATCATGATTTATTATTTTTGGATTACAATTCTATTGCAGCTGTATCAGCCCTGCAAGTTCACTGTTGTTTATCTCCTTTTGTGTTCTATAAGTTAAATTACAGTTTCACTGTGCTGTCAAGTAAACAATTGTAATAGCATGTTACAGGAAAATAACATCTATGTTAAGTGTGGCTGATCCAGCAAAGAAAAATCCTTCCATTTAGCATTATCCTTCCATATTTTTTATTTTTTTAATTTTTTTTACAAATAGCTAACGTTGAACATATTGCATGACATTACCAAAAGTATTACAAACTATAAAAGAAAGAGTGTGAACTAAAAATCAGACTTGTCTAGGGCTGTAATGAAGACCAAAATAAAAAGAGCATTGCATTGCAGCACCTTTAAACATGTAACAAAAAACAGTGCTCAGTGTACACCAAAAATGGGTTACTGAATCATACTATTATCAATGTCTGTTTGTGGAAAAATATATATATATGTACACACACAAAGGCACACACGCAGGAAAAAAAAAACCTCAAGCATTCAGACATCTGAAAACTGAGTTTTGGTGTTCAAAAAAAATCATAAAACACCATATAATAATGTTCACCAATTGTATATCATCCACATGCATTTTTCATTACACAAAAGATGACAGGATCTAGAAAAAAGTAAATTAAATACTTATAATAAAGTAAATGCAATCAATGCACGACATGAAGTTGCATGTTAAATCAAGTATCATTATTCAGCATTAAAATAACTGTACCAGTTTACAGGTACTAAACTATCCTTTAAATGTTCACAATGTGATGCTGCAGCAAATTTATAATCAGATCCAGCTGATAAGAGTATTACTATGAGTGACACAAATGTCCACAGAACACAAATGAATACAGAAATGCTTTGGAGCAATACTTCCAAAGTTATTTTAATTTCCTTCCCAACTCCCATTTCATCGTATGTCCAGTCTTAAGATTAGTACATTGAAAACTGACATTACCATTTTGGAAACATATTAAATGAAATAAAATCTAATAAGGAGTTATAATTACAGGCTTCATCTAACAGAAAGCTAAGCTTTGGTTATATAAAGTGCAGTTCAACAATATGCCAAATAATCACAATATTGTACATACAGCTAATTTTTGCAGCTCAGTTTCATTGCAAATTTTAAAAAATGTTCATGTTTTACAGTTTGCTTATACAGCAGGCTCAGTTAAAAAAAAATCCTATTTAAATAAATTTCAATTCTAAGTACTTCAGTACCATCCACCTTTGTGCACTACACTTCTAAACTGCTTGGCAATGTGTAACCTCTTGGATGTGATCTGCACAATCACATTTGTATCCAGTCACATGAAACACCTAAGCTCTTGATAAAACAGTTCCCTAACCTCTTCAAATCACTTACACTTTTTGTTGTATAAAGTTTTCAAGTTTTATTATGATACAAGCAGTACATTCCATTACTCTCATAGCAACTTCTGAAGTAAACCTATCATTGGGAATCTGAGGAAAAGGAAGTAAGTCAGGATACCTAGTTTTTAAGCTATCTACTCCATAAGCTTCCAATGTCTGAACGTCATTTGTAAGCCCTTCAAGTTGCTGACTGTATTCCTCTATTTTTTGTGCAAGGGCTGCTGGTTTTACATCTTTGTCTGATTTGCCCTTCACAGCGTAGTCAGCTGCAATCAAGGCTAGTTTAGTAGAAAGGTAGCATTTAAAGCATACCCATTCATTGGCATTTTTATGAAGGTCATTTCTTGCAGCTGAAAAGTTAGCTCGGGCCTGCCTAAGCCATCGACGTGCCTCTACAGGATTGCCAACAGACCTGAATGTAGGTGGGACGAAAAAGCGTTGTGAGTAAGATGGTCCTGTGGAGGATGGACACTTTTCTTTATACTGTTGTCTTTCAGATTTGTGGCTTGTTGCTTCTTGATTCCATGAAGTATAAAATCTCTGAAATGAAAATTTATCTGACTGAAATCGAGAAGCAGAGGATGAAAATGGTCTTCTTGAGGCTCTGTCCATATTTTGATCCATAAAGGCCTGTTTTTCTAGCCTGTTAATCTCATTCTGCAAATGTTTGAAAACTTCATTAGCTATATCAAGATTCTCTGCATTTTTATCTGGATGCCATTTAAGATACAGCCTCCTAATAATCTTTTTTCTTTCAGATTCTGGAAGCTTCCAAGCCTGTTCAATCACAGATGTCACTTCCCTTAATATTTCTGGCAAGGAGTTAGACTTTATCTTTTTTGGAGAATGATGCTTTGAGGACATTGTTTTGTGGCTCTCTCTACCAGTGAAGAGAGGTGGAATTGTCCTTGGTCCATGTGTTGGAAATTCTGTAGGACTGGTTGGGGTAGAAGGTGTGCTATCCCTGCTTTGAGAACTTTCCTCCGGTCTTGAAAATTTGTACAAGTCAAGAGAGCTCACTATTTTATATTCACTATATCCAATATCAATCTGGTAAATCTTCCCTAGGAAACTGGGACTTTCATCATCTTCTCTTTCTACTTCTTGTACAATGATTGCATAGGTGTAAGTTGGTTGATATGATCCATATATATCACCACCTTCAGCATCAACAAGGTAACCAACATATTCACCAGGATAAAACACATTCATTGGATCCATAAGAAGTGTATAGTGAATTTCTGCTGGTATAGGAGTGCCAGGTGTTGGTAGTTCAAGTTTTGATGGCTCAGAAGAGTCGTACTTCACTCCTAAACTGTCAAGCTTCTCACCGATCCGGTAAATATCATTACAACCGAGCATTGCAATTAAATATGAGGTATCAGAAATCAGGTTGTCAGTTGCAGATTTTAAGGTCATTGCTAATGCTAACAGGAAATTTATGTCTTTGCTGTCAGAATGCTGTATGTAAAGCAGTATTACTGCATTTCCGTATCTCTTCAGGAAAGCAAATGTTTCACTCTTGCTGTGGGGAATAGGAGCAAAACCTTTAACTCTTAATGTTGTTTGCAACTTCTCAAAACAGGAAACTTTCAAACCTTCTCGCAAAGCTTTGCAAAGTCTTATTGCTTTTTCTTCATTAGCTAAAAAAGCATTGTCATTTTCATGCTTCATAACCCTAACGAGTCCTGTGATGAATTGTTCTGAAGACAACAGTAACTGTAACCTTCCCTGCAAAGAACATAGTGCTCCAAACTGACAAATTTTAGGAGACTCTTCATCCAACTGTTCTTCAAGTATACTGCTGAGTAAGCGAGGCCTCAATTTCTGAGGGAATAACATTATCAGTTTAGTGTGAAAACCATGGTCTTTGCCTAAGTAACACTGGCTAAGGTCAACAAGCATTTGCACACCAATGTTACCTTGGATTCTGCTTTTGTAGTGGGGTGCATCATCAAAAACTAAGATACTAGACTTTACCAACCTACCATCTTGACTGGGAAGGTAAAGGGCAAAATCTCTCATATTCTCAAGGTCATTCCTAACCTTGACAGAATCATTCTGAAGACTCTTGAACAGGCCAGAAACTACTCTTTTAACTGTGCGCATTTCATTAGGATCCAACTGCTTTCCTTCCGAGCTCTTGAATATGCGACCTAGAACTTCAACATATTGCTTTGTTGAAATAATATCTTCAGTACCCAAATGTTTAAATAACTGATGGAAAGTACCGAGTTCTAAAGGAAGTTTGTAAAGATAAGGTTTAAAATCAGATTCATACTCAAGGTTTATTACCACCTCTTCAGGCTTAAGGAGCTTCCAACCTTCTTCCACCATTACAAAAGAAACTCCTCGAAGCTGAAAGCGGAATTCCCTTTTCTCTGTACTAAGAAATTCATAAATGCTTCTTAGGACCTTGGCTCTAGTTTTCACCATGTCCTCATCCAGAGTTGTTATATTGCATATGTTCCTGCAGTTATTGATAACTTTGTCCAGGGGAGGGTCCAAATTAACATTCAGCATAGTTAAAACTTGCTCAAGTTGTTCTTGCGCTCCAAGACTACTTCCCTCTTGCTCTTTAATGCTTAAAGGTGTTGCTTTCTCAGGCAGAATGGGACATGAAGTCCACAGCAACTGCAACACATCAGTCTGTTTGAATTTAGGATTCACCTGTGCCCCATTGAATCGTATAAGAGGAAGTGTCCCATTAACTTCTTGATACTGAGGATGAAATCTAACAAATTCTGCTGGAGCTCGTTCAGGGCACAGAAAAGGAATTAATGACAATTCTTTCAGAAAATTTCCTGACAAAAGGTCAGTTCGTTCTTGAAATATGTGATGAAGCAGGACATCAACAGTATTCTGTAGTGTTTCTTTAGACCAGTTTTCTGTATTTGCTCTCATGCTGATCTCCTTAGCAAACTGTAATAACTGTTGCTGTGAAATGATGAATTTTAACCCGATATGTCGTAGAAAAGCTACCCATGATGGAAGGAATGCAGCTTGATTTTTTGGTTTTGTAAGTTGCTCTAGTTTCTTAAAAAAATCTTGAGGTATAAAGAATTTTTCAGGAAGCATAACTTCAAAGACTTTTACAGTCCTGTCATAAAAATATTTTGCAGGTTTTAATCTATTGCTTGCATCATGAATAATCAAAATGCTTTCAAGCTTTTCAAACAGTTGTTCTTTCATTTCTGAAGTTTCTTCAATGCTAGTTAGCCTATTCTTCAAGTAGATCAAGTGTTCTAATTTTGCATCGTAAGACAGACTTTCAATTTTTGGCAAAAGATGTTTCAAGTACACTTCAAGATCATCCACAGAGACACAGCCAAGCACAGTATACAAATCTTTCAAATGAACCTTCTCTTCAAGAAAAGCTGCTGAAGTCGACTGTGTCCATCTGTCTACTTCTACGGATGGGATGCTTTTTGTGAGGACGTAACACGTCCCGTATTTTGAAATGCTGATGTATCGGCCACTAATCGATTTATAACATGGAAGAGACTTTAAAATTTTAATGTCATCCTGAGATGTCAAATGACATAAATTGCAATTGAAGTACATTAAGAGAGCCTCAAAGTCACTTTCTGCTAACTTTTCAGTTCTGAAAGTTGATGTCTGTACCATATATTGTATGGCTTTCAGAATGCTTGAAGGATTATCTATGTTCGCTGTACGTCCCGACAACAAAGGCACTAAAGCACTGTCTTTGGAGCAAATTTTGTTCAATGCCAGCTGAATACAGCCTGTTTTCATTAAAGCATGGAAGACTTTATCACTCTGAGCATTTGGAAAAACAGCAATATGCATAATGCTGAGAGGCAGCAAAACATCACACTCTGGCACAACAAGATGATTAGCTGAGACAGTAAACCTTACACCTGGGAGCAAAGTCCAGTCCTTCAAAGTTTCAACAACATCATCGAATTTTGCTTGTGTATCTTCTTGCTCTTCCTTAATATTTATAGATTCACTAATAAAATGCCAGGCATTTTTAAGCCAAGATTCACTTGCAAAGTTTTCCTTCCACTTCATACAATTTCTAGTTTTGTATTCTCTAGGCAACACAGATGATAACAATTCAGCAAAACTTCTGATATCAAAGACTTTCGCTACTTCACTGCTAAGTAAAATATTGTTGTATCTCAAATACAATGTGTTCATAAAGAGATCCTTACGAGATGGAATCAGTTCATGGTATGTTGTTAAGAACTTTGGCCTCTTTGAATCAAAAATTTGCAAAACATTGTCAAGAGTAATAAGGAGTGGCAAGCCCTCAATCTGGATTTCATTTTCTTCTGCATCTTTAAAACAATAGTCAACCAGAAGTTTGAGACTATGGAAGAGTTTCAAATTTGTCTGCTGAAGACGACAGGGTAATTTTCCAATGTGGCAATTAGAGTCTGGAAAAGAAAACGTCATCAAAAATAATCGGACATCAGCAGGTGTCACATAGGTCACAGGAATATCTGCATCTACCAAACAGTGGTAAAGATTTGCAGTTTCATCGCAGTTGTATACCAAATTAAATCCAATTTCTAAGAGTAAATGCTTGAGTCTGTAAACATTTTCAGCCACTGTCTTCCGCGTTGTGATGTTGTATTCTGTATTTTTGAGATGCTGTAATTCATCTTGTAGTAAATTGTCAAAGAATGGCCTGCCTTTGTTCACAGTAGACATGTTAACCCATGTGATGATAACAGCAGAATGCAAATCAGAACCATCAATATTTGGAGCTCGCATAACAGGTAAAAGACGCTTCAAATCTTCATAAATGCAACTGTAAACTGCTTTCACTAAACAATACCAATCTGGCTGAATATCAAGTCTATTAACTGGAAAAAAGGATAAAAACTTTTTTAAAGTGTCTTTCACAACATGAATAGGTGTGTTTTGCAGCACTGATACTGTAGGATCAGTGCCTGGAAAATACCGTTTCTTCAGCTGAATCAGCAGTTCAACATAGGCTGGTGCTATCAGCGCTGTCATCAGGCTGCTGTTCCAGTCACTTCTTACTCCAACACCGTTATCATCACGCCATAGATTTCTTCTTGCAGAATCTAGAGCAAAGTGTCCATTCACATGAAAAGGTAATCCAGTTTCTAGTGATAATGGTAAGAAACAGAATGCTCTGTGGGGTTTTTTGTAATTATGAGTAATGCAAGCTGCTACTCCGCCACGTGGAAAAAGAGTAATGTCCTCATTCTTGTGGGCTGAAACGACACTTTTGGATACCTTTTCCATGGCAGAAAAGCCTGACCTGTTACAAATTAACCAAGTTGTAAGATTTCCCTCAGAGTCTTCAGTATCCATTGTGTAAGTAATCTGTTGGACAGGTATTTCACTTAGCTGCTTTTTTTTAGTTACACTGTCAATTACAGATGCGTGGAATTGCTTTCGTTTCAGTCTGTCCCCATCGGTGATTTTGCCTTGTACAGAATACAACACATTCAGTGCTCCAGTTGTTTTTTCTATCTCACAAATAGAAATCTTTTCCATATGGTTCAAAAACATTAAGAGTTCTGCTCCATCTGTACGCAGCTTATCTAAAAGATTTTGGACCATTCTATCTGAGCACGGAACTGAGGAAATTTCTGATCCTTTAGCCATTTCTCCATTTCGAAGAGGAAACCTAAACATTGTGCAATTATCCAGTTTAAAGTGATTTCCCAAGTAGAGGTCCAGTACATCTGAGAACTGTGTTCTGAAATCTGCATCTAAATCTCTAAACATGCGGCCGGGACTTGTTGATGTTGAACCTGGTGCATATCTAGCATGAGGATCAAAAATACAAAGTATATCATTGCCAGATATGAAAGAAGGGCAATCAGTAATATGATAAACAGAATTGAAACCTATACCATATTGTCCAGTTTTACAGGGATTTCCTACTTTTGTACCTTTTCCAAGGTTCTGAATTCCTCGAATATCATCTTCTGTAAAAGGCTGATTGTTGTAAACACACAGTGCTGGTCCTTGAAGTGGTGCCCATTTCTCATCAAATATTCTGTCAGCTGGATGCTGTCTAGGATCAAACACAAAACAGATCTCTGTAGCTTTTGCATCGTCTGCATTCTGAAGGAGCTCTTTCAGCATTTCTTTTTCTGAAGGGTAGGCATTAAGAATGCTTTTAATTCGACTTGTCAATTTTTCTTTCTGGCCAAATTCTGTTCCAAGGGTAGTAAAACAGATATTAGATGCATATCTTTCTAAAGCTTTATGACGTTTTGGTATTGCTCCAAGCTTTACTGCAACTTCTCTTGGAATATCACCATGACAATATTTAACAGTTGTGTCTTTAACTTTAATCCATGGACAGTCATTGTAACACAAAGATTTTGCAGGCAGAAGTGCAAGACGAGTATCGGGTAACAAAATCTCACCATACTTTTTCTCACAAAATTCCTGCTTTTTCTCTCTAATGAGGCCCCATATTCCTTCACTAATTATTCTCCTGCAAAGCTGAAAGTTGTCTTCTGTTAGTTGTTTGGTCCCTCTTTCCTGATTTATTAATTCTAGAACTACAGCAAAATCTTCAACTGTAAAAGCCTGTCTTACACCCACACTTTCAAATAGCTCACGGAAACTATTTTTGTATTTATTAGGCAACTGATAGAGATAGGGTGCTGCTTCAAAATTCAAATGAAAAGACACTTTTGTTGGATCAACATACACATTCTCAACCAGAATAAAACTACAGTTTATCAGTTGTTCAATTATCATAGCTTTTGTTGATTCATTCTGTAACATTGCTTCATGTAGATATTTGTAACATGCATTAGTGATATTTTCTTGATATAACGTGATCCCATCAAATAACTTTGCAACTTCTTCTAACTGACTTATGACCAAATTAACAGCTGGTTTCTTCAGTAAACCCAAAAATTCTTTGACAGCTAATGACAAAGCACCACAACCTTTAAAGGAGTGGGAATTTTCATTAAGAATTGGTTGTATTAGGCAAACTATATCTTGATGATCAGCTGTGAAAAGATCAGTTGCTGAAAACATTGCTTCAGGCTGAAAATCATTGCCTTTCCAATGCAGTGAGAAGCCTGCTGGTTTGCTAAGAAAAGGAAGGAAAGGAATGGTTTGACATTTTGCAGCAAATTCTTTAGCTCTAGGGTCCCTAGATTTTAGTTTTTCATCAATAAGACTCAATATAACACTGCTTCTGAGACAAGCTGCAGCATGATCAATCTTGTTAATTTCGGCTACTGACTCTGCACGTTCTATCAGATCTTCCCATAAAATATCATCTTTAGCCATTCCCAACTGAACAAGTTTAACCAAAATAATTGGGTTAAGATAATCCTGAGTGGTGCCATAAGGAAATCTTCCATCTTCAGCATCATATAACTTTGCAACTCTTCCTTCAGGATGGATCAGTCTTGATGGTGTAACTAATGGATGTCCATCCAATGAACAGGGAATACACGGAGTAACACGAAGAATTCCTGAGAACTCCTCAACTTTTTCATTGAGAACATAACGCATCAAAGGATCACGCAGCTCTGCATCAATCTCCTGAACATTAGGGAAAAATACCTCAGAAAAGAACTGTTTCTCAGAGGTGGTGTTCTCCAATAATATATATTTGCATCCTGCTTCTTCAAATCCTGTCTTTACCCAGGACGGGAGATCAACAGCACACAGACTTTTGGAACCAGTTTTTTTAAGGTACTTCAGAAAGATCTTAAAGGCTGATGGTCCAACATCTGGTCGTTTCAGTATAGAGTCATCTAAAAACCTTACGTTCTTCATGGAAACCCAAGAGAAACCATCAGAAAACACTTTGATCCCTTCTTTGCTTTTCATATGAGCTATGTCTTCATAAAACCCTTGACAAATAACAGAAAAATCATCGTGAACTGAATCAGGATCTGGCCACACTGCACAGTAACTGTAGTCAACTAGCTCGCCATTGATTGCCATGTCACGTAGAACACAAAGTGCTTCTATGTAGGCTTTTACAATAACATGCCTCATGAATACTGTATTCCATCTTCCTTTTGTGTCCGTTTTCCAGATCTCCTTCCGATTTGAAGTAACTGCAAAGCAGCCGTTTATATGAAGAGGTAAGCCTGTTTTTATTCGTAGAGGTAAATAGCAGAATACTTCACCTATGGTGTTGCAATTAGGTTTCACAATCCACTTTTGATCCTGGGTTTCAGACAGCAACACTCCTATTCCACCACAGGGAACAAGACCCAGTCTTCGTCCACTTTCATGTAATGAAAATTTTAAAGCATCTCCAATGTCCATGCAAGAACATATAAGCCATGTTGTTGAATCTACTGTTTTCTGTGGCAATTCATCAGCTGATCTTTTTATCTGTCCTGATTTAGCCATTTCAAAGAAAGAAGCTGGATCATCTTCTGTACCTCTGAAAAGTGGAGACTGTAAATCAGCAATCCGCCTAAATACATGGTGAAATTCTTCTACTATTATCTGTAAGATACAGGAGGACTTTGGTGTTTCGGTGGGAAGCTTTTTATTACTGCTGCTGCAGACCTTCATGAGTTTAGCTGCTTCCTTTAAAACACTTACATTTGGTGCAGTCAAGGCTTTGGAAGAACACAGATTTTTTTTGATAGTGACAACATCTTGTGCCACCCCGGGATCATCTGCCTCAATTTTCAAGTATTTCAAAACCATTGAATTTACACTCTGAGCAAATATTATCAGTCTGTGACCACAAATGCTAAATTCATCCACAAGAGAGTAAATATCTGCTGTATTGTAACATGCACTGCTGACTTCACTCACTTTAGCTTCCTGCTGAGTTCTAAAGGACAGCCTGAAAAGTGTTCCTTTGTAGCTGTAAGGAGATTCTACAGTCAGTGGTAGTTGGCAACCAAAAACTCCTATAAATGGCTTAAACTGATTGGGAAATTTTCGCAGCCTCTTCTGTTGTTTACTCCAGTTGATTTTAATCCCAGGGTTAGATTTATCTCTAATATGCTTACTGATATGGTTAACATTCGGATCAAACATAATCATGAACTCCCGGCTCAAAATAATAGGAACATCAGTGATATGATAAACAGAATTGAATCCCAGTCCAAATTTTCCCACTTTGTCAACTTCACTCCTTTTTAAAGACTCTCCTAATCGAGTTATATTTAGGAAATCAGAGTCAGAAAATTCAGAATTATTGAATGACCACAAAGCTGGACCATGACATGCTGCCATTCCTGGATCCAGAAGATTCTCTCTTATATCCATATTTCTTCTCATGTCAATCAGGAAATTACATTCTGTTGCATTAGCATCATCAGCATTTTGAAGCAGCTCTTTAAAGATATCTGAAATGGAAGGGTATTCTTCCAAAATGTTTTTAATTCTTACAGTCAGAGGCTCTCTTTGCCCAGATTGCTCAAATCCCATATTTTCGGGATTAATCAATCTTGTGCTAAGGCATGGGACATTTAACCACTCAGCAGTTTTCATTGGTATATCTTCATGCACCAAAATTATTGGTTCAACAGAATCTTCAAGCAAATCATTTAAGTCATCAACTTTGATATCACAGTAACAGCACTCATGAATTGGCCTCATTGCTAGTTTATAAGGAAGTTTGCCACTGTATAGTGGCATGGGTGTATGCAGACTTGCAGGAATCTGATTGCTGTAGAGCCATCTTATGATGCTCAACATAATGTGAAGATTTTGTTTACTCTCTTGTTCCGAGAGAGACTGTTCACTTTTTAGATATATTTTCTGAATGACCATAGAAACATGGTCTGGTGTTAACTGCTCAATTGAACCACAACATTTAAACAACTGGTGAAACTTCGCCATAGTTTTTGGCACATAATGTAGATAAGGTTGGAGATCAAGATCAGGTACTGACTTTATTACTGCTTGTGTGAGGGAACAAAATGTTTTACCTGTCCAAACCCAGGGAAATTTCAGGGCTCTAAAAGCTTCTTTGCCTTCTTCTAGATGATCATGCATAAATCCATAAATCTCAAGCAAGATATGCTGAAACTGATAATAGTCCTCATCACTGAAAGTTTTAGAACTGTGCCAATCAACAACCACCTTGAAATGTTTTAAGACTGCTTTTATGCTGGGCTTGATAGGGATGCCAAGTGCTTTTTCTATATCCAACAGCACATTTTCCACAAGAGGAACCGAGGAACCAACTAAAATTGCGTGAGATATATCACACATTTCTGGTGGCGAACAGAGATTACAATGATCTCCTTTCCAAACTAAGGATCCTGGATAATTTGGAGGTCTTTCCTTACATGCAGGAATCCATTTTATTTTTTTCAGCACAGCTTTTGTTTCAGACGAGTGAAGCAGTGTATGGTTTTTGTTCAAAATCATCAAGAGAGTTCGAGCTTTTCTTAACAGTAAATCATGACTGGTGTTAGAGTTAGCATGCAAACTTTCAATTTTATTTGCCACTCTCATAATATCGCTTTCCTCAAGATTGGCCTCATTTTTTAAGCCGATTTGTCTCAGAGAATGAAGAATATCCGAAGATGTAAAAATAACAGGGGGGAAGCAAATTTCCTCCTCAGCATAAAACAAATTTTGCAGAAGCTCTACCTCAGGATCAAAGAGTTCGTTTGCTGACATTATCTTTTCTGGTGAAATCTTAATAAACTTTAGTGATGTCAGCCAATCTATAACATCTGTATTCTCATTTTTCAGAAAAGTCAGATTCTCAAGAACCCATTGCATTATCTGTGTTATTTCATCATAGGAATAAAAATCACTTCTTATGTCTTGTATAACAAACTTCAAGCAATCTGTGCTCTTTAGCTGTTCTATTTTCAGCAGGTTAGCTAAGCGAATAGTAGCTTCATCACTGCTGTCAATTATTGGAATAGAAAATCTTAGACCAGGAGGAATTTTGGCAGTGTGGTGTAATACCTTACTACCCTTTAGCCCAGTAAAAACAGGCACACTTTCATCACATGATTTTTCAATTTTTTTAAATATTAGCAATTCCTGAATAACTCTTCTCTCTTTTTCACTTGCATCTGTTAAACTAGCTAAGAACGCTCTAAGAGCATCTTTATGTGTTGATGGGAATGATGCAACCTGATTGCATAGTTTCTGTAAGGACATTTTTTCCATTATTTGTAAAACAGCACCTGGTAATGGTGGATGCACATATTTTTTTATAAGTGGATGTTGGATAGAAATATCCAGCTTCTTAAGCACAACACCACCAACTTTCTGAACAATATCAGCTAAATATTCCGGGAGCTGAGTCTCAGATTCATCTTCCAGAATGATAGGTGATGGATTCCTAAATCTAACCAGTTCCACTGATGTTTGGTTTTCCTCCAGCAGTGTCTTGGGAATAAGCGGCATGTCATCAAACACACTCAAATCATCAGAAAAATGTATATAAAGGTTCTTCCAGACCATCTTAAGCCAGGAAACTGATGGGTGATTTCTGTCTTCCAAACCTGGATACCACTGTACCACCATGTCTTTGCCAGGCCACACATTATTCATAACTTCTTTAATGAGCCGGGCAAATCTTTCTGGGTTCAGAAGCTGCAGCTGAGTGCATGGCCTTCCTGAAATTATAGCAAAAGGGCAAAGCCATGAAAATCACAGAACAGAGTTACATTAACAAAATGCTTTTGGTTGTTGGGACGGGGCAGGGGGGGGCGGGCAGGGAAAGAAAAAGAAAGAAAAAAAATCTGTAACTTGTGCCCTGTCTTTTCTTTTTGTTGAAAAAACTGTTTGTTAAATAGAACTGCAGATACCAGCTCCCCTTGCTTTTAGGAGTTAATTAAAGCGAGCACATTCCATATTAGTATAAAAATAAAATCAAATTGAAAATTATCAATAGTATTTGTTAGTGTGACACAAGAGTTCTCAGGCATACATAGCAACTATGGATTTACAATCAAAGTAGAAGCTTCAAATGGATTTTTTTGTTTGGTTGATTCTTTACTTATTTACCGCTAGGCAAATAAGAATCTAATCCACTATTTATTTGTCTATAATTTCAAAGATTCAAATAGATTTGAAAGATTATTTATTAGATACAGCAAAGAGCAGCTCAGGTGCAGATGATGCTACACTAAACCTGAGAAGCAACAAAACTCAGTTGTGCAAGGAGTGCTGAAAGTAAGTTTAGATGTATATGCTTTTATTCTTATTATCAAAGCCCTCACTGAAAGAAATATATGTTAACACTTGAATCTTAATTATCATTAAGACAGTTTATACTTAAAAACTACTGAATGTCCGGGGGTAAGAAAATAGTACAGAACATAAAAATACCATTACCTCCCAATGACATCAAAAACAAGTGACAGAAATGGAAACAAGACATCTATTTGAATTTTAGATCTTTCTTCCATCTAGATAGCACTGCATTTTCCTTAAAAGCAACAGTCCAATTAGAGATATTATCTACTGTCCCTGTTTTACTGGAAATCAGTAGTAAGACATCCTTCAGAAAAAAATTTTTTTCCTTTCACTTCATGCCTACAGAGCTATGCATTGTTAGTTCTATTGAACAGAAAACACAGGTAAACACAGCAGCCTTGTGAAAGTGAGAAATACTTGCGGCAGTGGACCAGCAAGATAAGAATCTACTTAAAAACTAAGCTTAAATCCCATTATTTGAGAACAGAACTTTAGAAATACTGTATTAAAACCTATACATGTGATCTTAAAATACTGGAAATCTTCCTGCATGGGAATTTATTTTAAAAGTATATGTAAATAAACGAATCAAAATATTGATCATTTCTATGTAACATAACTACAAGATTTTCTTCATCAATATGCATCTTCCCCTCAACTGTGTTTAGACCTCTGTTCATATTTATCTTTGGTAGCTATCTTTTGGCAGCTCTATTTGGCAAGTTTTGTTTACAAGAAAGCTGGTGTAAGGAGAATAGCTAATCACCAAATTCACACAAATATCAAGCTTCAATCCAAACCAGTACATCCTCAGTTAATAACCATACCTGAAAATCCCCAGAGAAGCTGTTGGGCTAGAATATAATCAAATCCATTTTTAGAAAATATCAGTGAGTTACATATTAACACACTAAATATAGAAAAAGTTATTAACTAGAAAGATACAGTACACATTTTAGGAGAGAAAAAGTATGATCTGGTTGTCTGTACAACACAATAAAAAAAAAATTGCATCCCATCTTCTCAAAGAAATAATACAAGAAAGTTTCTATTTCTGCAGCTATATCAGGAATCTCTCTGATAATTTGTACAGCTAAGTGAAATTCTTGATAGGTAAGGTTTCAAAACCTGCCAAAAAAACCTCTAATACTTATTATTTATAATAACGTACAACTTTTATGGTACTGTAGTTGTACTTTACAATTATGCAAAATCTTAGAATGAAGAATAATTTAGGATGAGGTAGAATAAAAAGTAGGCCTCTATAATCTTGCAAAGGATTATTTAAAAGCCCTTAAGCATTTTTAGAAGATTTAGAATATTTATACTTGTCATATTCATTTACAAAAATATGTTCTTCTAATCAACGAGAGGCATACTACCAACCAAGAACAAGTCCCTAGAAACTGCCAGAAGAAGAAGAGAGACAGAAGCAAGATTTAAATGTGACTAAAAAAGCTTCCCAGAAACTAAAAAGACTAGACAGACTTTGTTGCAACTTAGTGACTAAGCCTGGAAGTGAAGGAATGTCCTAGAAGAACTCAGCAAGGGATTGCTTCATGAATATATACGGTTTTTTTCATTTTAGTCACCTCTGCTTGTTCTGTTTAAGATGTATTCAAGCATACAGTCCGTCAAATCCGTATTTTCTTTTAGTTGGTTTGCTCTGTTTTTTAATTTAAGCATGGTTTTGGACTGCTTTGTGACATTCACTTGGAGGAAATTTTCTAGGACAATACATCTCTAAAAGTCAATTTAAGGTACCATCACAATGAACTGGCATTTTTCAAAGTTAACATTCCTGTCTTCCATACAATCCTCCATCCATATAATCTTACTGTGGCTGTCTTGATCCCTATATAGTTCTGTTCTTTTGAAGTCTGAGCAATTACTACTAAACTAAACAGTAGTTCTTTATGGTCATATCCCAGATTAAGAATATTCACTGTTTGGATGCACAATTTAAAGTAGTAACTACTTTCAACAGTTTACAGTCTATATTAAAACAAAATAAATTAAAAACAGACAAAAAAAAATTTAAAACAAAAAAAAAATTTAAAACAAGCATATTCTACTGCAACAATAGACAGAACATCCATCAAATAATATGCCTATAAAGCTTTGACAATTCTGCTTTTTAGAAGAAAGTTTTCCTTCATAGTTTCAAAGTTGCTGTTCTTCATATTCAATGAAAGTCCCAGCACTAATTTCACATCTAGTATACAATTTATATTATTTTAAATATTTACACTGTTTACTCTGTGCAATAAGTCACTCCCAATTCTTTCAATCTCTTCACAGATTCTTTGCCATACTTAAAAAAAAATTATCATCTTGCCTCAGAATTATCTAATTTTTCTATTATTTTTGATAATGAAGCAATGATAAAACCATGAAGAAAGGAGGAGGTTTCCAACTGAACAGGAAGAATATTAAATGGAGAACATATAAAGGACTGAAGGGTAAAAAGGTCAGAACACAGACTGAAGAAACAGAGACTGTGATTGAATAACTGAAGACCATGACAAACGGTATCAAGAAAAGCAAATCAAAACAATGATTTATAGTATTCTATGTCATGTCTGGTTCTAGTAGCTTCAGACCAAAAAAAGTATTCTGATGAATTGAGCATTTTAAAAAAAGAGAGACAAGAATCTTTTTCTGAAAAGCACATTTTCTAGACATTGAAGAATAGCTCACCATATACTCATACTATTCAAAAATAAGCTGAAGAGTGACTTGTTAGCAAATTGTGTTTACATGAAAAGACTTCTGAGACTCAGACTTCATATTTACCAATAAAATTCCTAATGAAATGCAAGGGTGGAAAGGTAAATATAGACAAACTCTGAGTAGAAGAGACAAAAATAATTGTGAAGGCAGTTAAACACAGAAGATCTTATTTACAGGTGCAAACAACTTCTCCAAATCTTTTGATCAAGATTGGAAATATTTCAGTAGGTCCACACTGGCACAACCATAAACTATGAATTAAGACTCAGGAAATTCCTGATGAGATTATATGATCTACAGTATGCTTGAGGCTAGATGCTTCAGGTGGTTTTAAAAAAATGCACTGAAGCAATCACTTTCGACTGGGAGATAAGAGATGATACACAGTATCAAAACCATTACATAGCTATTGCATATGCAAGTACTACAAATGTAAAACAGAATTCAGACTGGCTTAAGTGGAGGAATATTATTTGAACAAAATTATTGAACCTTGAATACATGCTTTACTAAGTTAATTTTTATCCTTCTTCCCTTGCCTTTGCTTTTTTGTTCATTTATAATTTTCATTTGTGTTATTTCCAATTGAAACAATATAGTCTATTATATCTTAAATATTATTTTTTAGATGACCAACTTAGTTATGTGAACTCAATTTCAAAAGACACATTACTTTAAACTTGAGTTTAGAACTAGTCTGTTAAATCACTGATAATGTTTCACTGTGTGAGAAAACAAAAGACATATTACCTCGGCTTTTGGCAGCTTCTTTCAAAGCAGCTAGAACCTCAGGCTTCAGGTCATCAGAAAGTAACCTTCCTTCCAGGCCAGGAAAGAGTGATCTAGCACACCATAAAGAAAAAAAGAAACAAAAAACAAAACACAAAAAACATACCTTAGTAATAATAATAAGCATTATTTATTTATGTTGCTGCATAGACATTACCAGCATGGTAATCATCATGGTAAAACAATTATATGCCAAGCGATTGCTTACACATACAGAATAGTGCTTTCAGTGGGCATTTTCTTATAAATGAGAAAAACATACATTTAGAAGCAGAGGGTAGTAAGTAACTAATTTTTCCAACTACTCTGCTTTTCAAAGCAGGTCTAAGCAAGTTTTCTTTTGATAGAAAAACTGGGATTTGACAATTATTTTCATCTATTTGTATTCTAGCAAAAAGAAAAAAAAGGGTAAAATAGCAGCTACTATTCTATGCCTTTTAAAGATTCTATTTGAAAGCATACAAAAAATACATGTAACTCTAGGACTTCACACAGATCTGTGGATTTCAAAAGATCTGCAGACAGTAGTCAAGATTATTGTAGCCAAGAGACAGTCTCATCCTGCCGTTCCATTCCCTTCCTTTATGTTAGCACTTAAAGAGTTTTTTAGGGCTTTGGTCTTCCTGAAATCAAAAATAACTATCCAGTTTAATTCTGACAGCCGGTATGTTAATTATACATAAGCCAACACAGAATCTTGTTCTTGCACAGGTGTTAACAGAAAGAAATTTGTAAGAGCTATTTTCACCTTTTTAGCAAGCTCCAAATTCGAATACACAAAGAGCCAAACTCTTAAGTTGAAAGTGTTTTAAAACCTCTAACATCATTTATCATATTTATAACATTAGAATTAAAAATAATTACTGTAGGCAATAATAGAGGCAAATAAAGCATTGCTATTTCAAATTTCTCTATTACCATAGCTAGGAAATATATTTATGCCTGGTATAATATGCTTTTGCATCAGTTTTACAAGACTAACCAAACTAAGTCCATTACCACCAGAATATGAACTGAATATGATAAACAGTATCATTAACTTTCCAAAAGAGTATCTTATGACTAGTCTGAAGCAGGGCTGTAATTTGCTAGTCTCATCATGGGAGTGTTTTCTGTTATTAGTATACTGGCTTAACTTCTGCAAGAAGAAACAAATAGAAAGAATAGCAAAAGATAAATCATCTCACCACAGATGCTAGAGAATTTTTTTAGTTTTTTTTTTTAAAGAAGACACTAGAATCACAGGCTCTGAGTAGTGTTAATCCCCTAAAAAATAACCTGAATTGTCTAGAACAAGGAAGATTATGGGTCTAGAATGTAACAGAAAAAGAACAACAGTGGGCTTTAAAAAAGCAAGCACAGGAAGATCAGTTACCAGCATTGAACTGCTTTTCTTGAAGATGTGTTGTCTATACATATATTCAAACCTTCTTGAAGATGTGCTGTCTATACATGTATTCAAACCTTCTTGAAGATGTGCTGTCTATACATGTATTCAAACCACAATTTACATAAGAACCTTACTTGAAGTACTTTTTACCTTAATAATATCTATATTGGCACGCTCCAACCCACCTCTACTTCCCTTATAAACAGTCCATAGGGCAGTAGAAGCAGCAAAGCACATGCCAAATGTCACATTCTCTCAAGTTGAGGATCTGAAAATTAGTGGAACTCTGAGGGAAAGGAGAAGGAGGGGGTGGTTGTGAACATACGTACAGGTAACACTTTGAAAGGAGGAACAACTACATCTGGTGTGTTCAGACACCAAGCAGTGCGATTTCAAGCAATACCTCTTAAGAGATTACTTGAAGAACAGTCCAGATTTAACAAATCTTTTATACATGCATAATCCAGTACAGACATAAAAAGCAGTAGTCATGCTTTCTCCCCAGTGACCCGAAGGTCACTTATTTCAGCTAGATAGCTTTGCTATCCCCTCCCCAGTGACAGTGCAAGCTTTTTTGGCTGATGAAATGTGAACCAAACTGGGACATTGATGCAGCTGGGAAATAAGCAAGGGAAACAAAATTAATTGGAAAGGGACTAGAAAGAACAAAGGAGGAACAGAATGAAAAGACAAGCCCACTTCTTTCCATGGTAGTAACTTCCTGAAACCATTAAGTGTTTAGTACTAAGCTCTTCACTGAAAGTAAGTGTTGTTTTTAAAAAATTAAAAAAAAAAAAAAGCCTGAAGTAATCTCAAACTTTAATAAAAGCTCTTATCATTACCTAATTTAATGTACTTCCTAGTATGCATGTTTCCAACCTCCTCATACTTAGAATTCTCTGAAGAGAGCTAACTTGAAATGTATCCTGAGGTACCCCCTTAAAGCCTAGATCACACAATTCTTTATAAAGTTATAATGGCAAGTAGCTGTCAAACTTCTCAAATGAGACATATGCACACAAACAACTACATACATACAGAAAACTAAGTTCTACTTATGCATTATTTCATTACAGGCTGCTGCATATCAATCTTGTTTGCTGATAAGAAAATAACAGTCTGAGGCTCTGTTTTAACATTTAAACTAAAAATATACCAGTATTTAAAATATTAAGTATACCTGGGATATTCTTCTGAGGTTATGTAAACTACATCCTGTTCTGACACGGATGAAGAAAAAGGAATAAAATTTCCATTCTGTAATGGCAAAAGCTCCAATCCAATCAGTTCACTGTAGACTCCATCAGAAAGCACAAATTCTAAAAGATGGAGCTTTTCTTCAGCAGGTGCACTGTGTCCAGATTTCCTTAGTACTTGCCGTAATACAGCAGGAGTCACTTTTTTCACAGCTTTAGCAGCAGAAATAGTAAGATGCACTGCACTAGCAATATTTGCTGGTACCTTGGCAATCTGCTTCCCTGAATTCTGGAGGTAGTTGAGAACAGACTGTGTGTACTCCAAACTCTCATCCATTTCAGAAAAGTGCACCTGTTCCACTTTTATCCACTGATTACTCACTGAGTAAATAACCGTATGCTGGAGCAGCTCTTTAAAGAGAGGTACTACAATTGGTTTCCAGGGTACCCTGATTTTGTTCTCATCAGGCCATAACCTATAAATTCTTTCAGCTGACAACGGAAAATCCGAATTCTTCTCAGTCTCCATTCGTTTGATAGCTTCCAAAATAAGGGTGGTATATGCCTTTGGCACTATATTTACCACAAGAACATCATTCCACAAAGCTGCTGGATCTCTCCATTGATCCAACTCTCGCCACTTGATACTCCTCCTATTGTCTGTGAGACCAAAGAAACCACTAACATGAACTGGGAGTCCAGTTTTGCTTTCTTCACCTGGAGGCAAAGGCAGAAAACAGAATGCTCTTCCCGAAAAGTCTGCTACAGCTCCTTTTTCCTCCCCATTAGTTGATAAAGACATGGCTATTCCAATAGTAGGAACAAATTTCAAGTCATCAGCTAAACAATCCAGTTCAGTACACATTCCTCGACCACCTACACAATTACACACTAACCAAGATGTTTTCTGTGCGTCCTTAACACTCTCATCTTCTACAACTATATTTACATGGTATGTCACACATGTTATGCTATTGCTTGGAACTCCTTTACAATACTGATTTATTGCAGTTCCTAAGATTTTGATAGAATTGGGTCTTTCATGTTTCAAGGCCTTATTCTCACTAGCAGTTACTCTAAAAATCAACCTCTCAGTTCCATCAGCTTCCCTAACATGCAATGAAACATCCTGAACACTTTTCAAGAACAGCAATACTGTGTCCGCATCTGCTCTGAAGGATTCAAACAGCTCCAGAACCTTCTGTTTGTCATAAACATTGCTGCTCAGTTGGGAAGGCTGCAGACGAAGTGGGAAACGAAAAAAGGTACCAGGAAAGTTTCCGTTCTTAAAGGTTTCCTTAGTGCTGCCAAATACACCAATGAATGGTGCAAACTGGTCTGTAAGTTCATTGATCTCCTTGCTATCTTCTTTTAGATTCCAACACTGGCCTGATTCATGAGGTCCAAAAAGGGTTTGATGGGGATCAAGCATTCCAATCTGGTCACCACTGAAAATACTAGGTACATCTGTATACATAAAAAACAACAACTATTAATAACCCTAAAACAACATAGTTTTCAAATACAGTCTTAAAGAACAAATTTTAAAAGGGCAAGAAAAATAAATGTGATAAAACTCCAATGAACCAAGTATAATGCCCAGGGAAGTAGTTGAGTCACCATCCATGGAGGTATTTAAAAGACGTGGAGATGTGGCCGTGGTTTAGTGGTGGACTTGGCAGTGTTGGGTTTATGGTTGGACTCAAATGATCTTAAACGTCTTTTCCAACCTACATGATTCTATGATTCTGGTAACACATAGTTCAGTGCTTATTGACAGGAAGAAAAAAGCACACCTGTATTCTGCAATTAAATATATAAATAGTCATTCAACTAGCTGAATTCTAGCAAAGAGTGAGCAACAGAAAGTACAACTTTTTTCAATGATATACTTTTACCTTTCCAATGTCTTCAGGAAAAACACCAATTTAATTTACTAAAGATGTATTCTATCACATTCATACTTTGCAGATCTTGAAGGCTTGCAAACAGTAATCTTGTACATTTAAAAGCACAAATTCCCAGAATTATCAAACCGCTGAATGTATTTACCGCTACTAGGTAAAATATTGTGGAAAAACATCCTGCGTCTTACAAACTCACTTCACAAGTTAAAAATGTTATTTCAGAAAAAAATTGCCTCTTATCCTGTACTATTATAACTATGTAGACTATAAGCACTATTTCTGCTATATGCTGCTTCTGTACAGCAGTAAAACATTTCACCAGAATAACAGGTTTCAAGACTGAATATTGCCAGCTTTTGAAAGAGTATGTACTATCTCTCTCAAATGTAAATGTGCATATACCTCTATTATGGAATAGCCTTTCTAGCGTAAAATATAATCACTGCTTATTATGCAAAGAACCTGCATAGTTTCACTGTAGTCTAAAATTTCACACTTCTACGTACACATTTACCCTATATTATGGGTCTCTAATATGAACAGCAGTGCATAACTGAAATAACAGTGTAAAGGAATGTTCATTTCAACATACGGGACTAAGTATGTAATGATGTTACTAGAAGAAACAAATCTCCTCCAAAACCCTTCAAAATCCAAAGGATACCTTACAGGGTTTTAGAAAAATATGAATGCTTCTTAAGGAAACATAGCCATAATGTAAAAATGCACTATAGAGAAAATACTAAATCTTTGATAAATATCTAAAATAACTAAACAATTTAAATCCAGCATTTTCATTTTAAAATATCTACTGAGAGTACCTGTTATATGATAAACTGAATTAAAGCCAATTCCAAATCTTCCAACTTTCAGGGGATCATCTTTCTTTCTGCTTCTTGCTATTTCCTGTATACCATGCCAGTCCTCAGGGGTGAAAACTGCATCATTGTAGGCATAAAATGCTGGCCCTATAATAAATAGGCAAGTGTTAAAAAGATGACAGAAGAAAACTATTTACTGTTAAAAATTTCTAGGAGGTGAACTTACAGAACTGAGAAAGTATTTCTTCAAAGTATGCATGTATAAATTTAATGGGGAAGCTATGACTCAAGCTGACATCAAATTATGCTTGGTGATGAAAGGGAGGTATAGAGTAACAGCAAAAGCAGAAGCAAGGAGATGGATTTACCTCTGTATATGGTATTTAAGAGACTTATATTCTGATGTGGTATCTAGTTCTGGTGTCCACATTTTAAAAGAATGATTCTGAAAAACTGAACAGAAAGCAGAAAACAACAAAACTTCCAAACGAAGTTTAAGCCTTAAGCAAGGCTTAAACTCAATCTGTTCAGTCCATCAAAAAGATGTCTGAAAGATGTACTAATCACATTCTATTAATACCTCCACTGGAAGGTAATACATGGCAAGATATAACAATAACCTGGGTCTAGAAAGTAAGACAGACAAATTCTAATTAGAAGACATAATGAGGCTGAGTAACAACTGAAAAAAGCTAAAAACAAGTAGTAGTGGATCATCCATCATTGCAATCTTCAAAACACAACTGACTGCCTTTCAGAATGATTATGCAGACTAATTTGTTTGATAAATACGTAACTGACCTCTATCACACAAAGCCACATTAGATGATATAAAAACCTTAAAGTTACAAGAAACTACATCTGGAGTATACAGGCAGCATGGAGCAAAGTTTGGTGTAAGGGTGAGAGTAAGAGATAGAGAATAAAACAGAACCACCCTCAGAATGGTGACACATAAGGTGCTAGGGTCATCTTTACATTAAGAACTGGAAATAGCTCTCAAAAGGTAGAAGTTAATATGCAGAAAATCTGAAAAAGTACTAATACCCCAAGCATTCTTTTATCCTAGGTCTTACTTATTAAATCTTGTTTACTTCCTCTACTAAAAATCCTTTTTTGTATCTTGGGATACCAGGTGAACCCAGGGAAATAAGCCACAGAATACACAGTGACCCTGGGAGAAGTGACAGAAGAAAATAGCAGAACATGAAGGCTTTCTCAAACAGCATTAACTGGAAGCAGTTGGAAAGCTGCTACTGACAATCTGCAAGAAGACCATGTAAGGTCTTCAACAGCAAACACTGGCTTTGGAAAAGAATTATCAATATTAGAACATAGACAAAATATGCACCTAGTAAGGTGGTCATCTCCATACAGCACGGAGAAAAACACAGAACCACATACATATTGAAGAATAGTGGCCAAAATTAATAAAAATTATATTTACCCTGATATTGTGCCATGTCCTTTGACCATAGAGTTTCTGTTCCATACTGAGTTTCATCATATAAAAACCTAACCTCTGTGGCACCAGCATCTTCTGCATTCTGTATCAGTTCCTGAGGCAGCAAAAAACCAAACAAAACCAAAGTATAATGCCGTAATGTTGTACATATTCTAGCAATGGCTTTGCAACTAAAACAGTAGAAAATAAGCAATTGTCTCAAGTGCAATTGCTTTTATACTTTTCAACCAAAATAATTTTATCCAGTTGACCTGAATGAAAATAGACATTCTCAGGAATATTCACACAAATACTATAAAAGTGGTTTGAATCTGAAGCTCAAATACCACACACAAGCAGTTATAAAGTTGATAAATAAGCTACTGAACTACTATAATTATATTACCCCAAATCAGAGTTGTACAAGTCTCCTAACAATTCAAGACGGCAGAAGAAAAAAGAATTATAAAAAAATAAAATCGAAGTTTACTGTTAAGCCCACACAACAGCTCTAAGACAACAGTGAGGCAACAAGTCATAGAAGGGCAATACACAGCACTCTTTACATCAACTGAATTCCATTTAAGTTAACATTTCACAGTATGAACAGTATGGAGAGCCACAGCACTCACTTCTAACACCCCTGCAGCAAAGGGCTGCAAAACAGTTCTGACCAGTAACTAAATCACGAACCAACAGCTCACCTGTTGAATGAAGCCCATAGACTATAAAGAGGCTTATGTTAAGATTGAGTATTTGTTAAATAGTATTAGTAGTGGTGAGAGCCATGGAAAACTCTAATAACTAAAATGTCAATCAACTAGTTCTGTAAACACTACCATTAATAACATATGCCTATCCAGTCCCATTTACATCAACAGCATTATACACTGCAGACAAATAAGCATGATCATAAATACCTACAGGATTAGAGCTACACACAATGCTCTACTTACACTGTATCAAAGTCTATCAGGGCTCCAAAGATACACACTCATACATACATATATATACACGTACACACATGTGTATGTAAGTTTGGCATAAGTATCTCACCTGAATTGAAAAGCTATGTAGATACATCACATCCAATGTATTCATACAACATAAACTTCATTCAATTATGCATAAAAATAAAAGACTTGCTAGCAAGATTAATCTTTTTTTTAAAAAAATGCATCAACTAGCAGCACGTATTTCAGATTAGGTTGCATTCTAATATACTGTTGACTGGTTTCAAAACTGTAACCCCTCGATCTTTCAGTCTGTGACAATATGTTCAGTCTATAACGCATATCACACAAATAACCAAAATATACTGTCTATATTGTCATTTCTACCTAATTTTGAAGCATGATGAGATAGCAAGAAATATACCCACAGTTCAGCATAAATAATAATTTTTTAAAGAACGTCCACGAGGTATTTAATTACAAAAACCATGTAACTCCTCCTCACCTAAGAGAATAATCGCAGCCGTCATTCAAGAAGATACGGAAAGATAGCCAAAGCCTCTAGAAATATTACATAGTAAATATGGAAACCACCATGCAGTCAGAGACTTGTATTCATGCTGGGGCACATGGAGCATCTGCTACATTCAGCTGTAACAGTATTGTATTTGAAGAATCCAAACAGTGAGATCAATTTTAACGGATCAGCAAAATTCCTGGTAGTAATCCCTCCCTAACAGTCTGTTAACTCTAAATTGCAAACTATGAAAATAGGAACATCTCTATTTTTAGATTTACCTGTCTGATTTCCAAGGACATTATCTTATTTCTTCACAATGAAATAAAAATTTTGGTTTAAATTGTTAAGAAGGACTGAACCCTTTATGATTCAAACGCATCTTACAGATTCAACTAGTACCAGGAACCGGTAAAAATGTAAGCACCCATCTTACGAACAGACACTGCTCAGCACATATCCAGGACACAGCTTGCCAAAAAAATTGAAGATACGCTTATCTTAAGCATTCGCACTAAAAATAATCAACTTCTAGTCCCATGGTTGTGAAGAAAACCTTCCAAGAGACAGCAGGAACTGTCATCATCTGTCACCATTTGTATTTGTGTGTTTTATACGTACAGACAGATACATCTGTACCAAATCCCATTAGTTAGAACCTAGTAGTCCCACTTACTAAGAAAATGAATCTCCTAACATCCATGTGATGAAGCATTCTGATGAGAAGTTTAACATCCAACAATGAACTAATCACCCCAGATGCTCTTCAAAAAAAAAAAATCAAACTGGCACTTTCAGACATTATCATTACAAGCTACAACAAATCAAAAAAATCAGTACCTATCTTCCCCCTTGTGGGCCTTGACAAATTTAGAATGATCTCTATTTTTTCAGATCATAATCATAAAATGGTTTAGGTTGGAAGGGACCTTCAAGATCATCTAGTTCCAACCCCCACCCTGCCATGGGCAGGGACACCTTCCACTAGACCAGGTTGCTCAAAGCCCCATCCAACCTGGCCTTGAACGCTTCCAGGGAGGGGGCAGCCACAGCTTCTCTGGGCAACCTGTTCCTAAAAAATTTCTTCCTTATGTCAAATCAAAACCTACTCTCTTTCACTTTAAAACCATTGTCCCTTGTTCTGTCACTACAGGCATTGGTATAAAATCTCTCTCCATCTTTCTTATAAACCCCCTTTGTATGTTGATAGGCCACAATAAGGTCTCACCAGAGCCTTCTCTCCTCCAGGCTAAACAACCACAACTCTCTCAGCCCATCATAGCAGAGGTGTTCCAGCCATGTCTAAAGTAAGGTGAGGTGAGCTCCAGTCTATTGGTTCACCATCCTATTTACTGAAAAATGGTTTAGTGCTTAAATCAATGTTGTCATTTCCACTGTTAGGCTTCTACACGTAACATACAACATTCAAATGTGGAGCATCACAACATAACATGCCCTACTGTTGCACACTTTGAAGTCTCCTGGACCAACAATAAAACACCATAAAGAACATTAACCTCAGTTCAGAAAATCCCATGACATTCTTGAGAACCAATGTCTAGACTAAAAATGTTTTTCAGCCCATATAAAAATGATGGGTTTGTTATTCTTATCACTCTAGAGCAAGTCTCCCAAAAGCAACTCAAAGATTCCCATCTTAAAAGTGTTCTTAAACTAATGATGACACCTTGTGATGCTGTCATAGTTCCCTAGGGAAAATATATTTACCTACCAAGAAATTTCTCAACAAAATCTTGTATTAAAGTCTCCAGTTTATCCCAATCTTATATTAAAAAAATCACTTCCAAAAATTTTATATACTATTGCGGTTTTACCATAGCTTATAACAGAGATGAACAATAAATAAGCAAAATAAACATTTTAGATAGCTCACTCACATAAAGTACATCATGAAGTCTCTGATTTAATTATAACATCTGCATTTTATCTCTATTTTTTTTATCAATTACAATGGCATCTGTGACAAGCAAACTCAGAGACGTTAAACGCACAAAAAACCACCACAAACCCACAACTCACTTCGCCTTGTCCACAGAAATGAAAACAGGTATCTCCTGTATACAATGAATATGTAATGAGGTACAACAACTGCAAGATTTGCTGGAAAGTGTTAAACTAATGCTATTATGTCATGCATATTAAATGACTGCTAAAAATACCATTTGTTGTATACCTTAAGAATCTGTCCTCCTTCTGGGTATCTTCTTAAAATATCCTTAAGAAAATCCACAAGTGGTGGAGTTGTTTGTCCAAAACGACCTAAAAACAAACAAACAAAAAAAATAATCTGTGTATTATGCTACTACGCTCTTAATTTCAGATTAAAAAAAAAAAAACCTCACTAAACAATTACTGGGAATTTAGAAAAAAATTTTAAATTAACTCAAGGCCTGAGACTGTAAAATCCTGTATTTCCAATATCAACTGTAAAAATACTACATTATAAATCTTTTATAAGTCTTGATGTTAAGGTCAACATGTTGTTTCATATCTAGATGAAATAAATTTTGGGGCTAAATCTTTGCATCAGTTATACCCAACTCCAACTACTGGATAGTCAAATGTAGCAACTTCTAAAGGACTACTACTTTCTAAGTAGCAGGACACTATTCTAGGGCAGCAGCGGCTCTAACTTTTTCATAGGCAGTGATGATCCCTACTGACAGCTACACACAGGCACAGTACACTTTGGCTCTAGTGTACGCTTCCTGTCCTGGCGTATCATGGCACTGGGCCTGGTGCTAGCTTTGGTGTTACCTGGGCTTAGCACTCGAGGGAAGAGAATCTCAGAAAGGTACTACCAAGCATTATGAAGTTCTGCTCCAAGATAAACAGTCTATCACAGAATGAAAGGTTCAATACTCTTCCATTCAAACTCCAGTCTGAGACTAAAGAGCAGCTCCCTAAGTCCAAACGTCTAAAACATGTGCTTCAAACAAATATTAATGATGCAATCCCCACAAGGAAAACAGACTCTACTGATGCCCCATCTATCACTTCCTTTTAGATTTATTAATAATTATTTTCTCTCTCCTTTTCTCCTTCTGCATGTATGCATATTTATGAAGTACACAGATTCAAACACACACATTATTATATATTATAGAATAAAACATTATACCAAAAAAACCAACCACAGAATCCTCAGCAACATGGAAAAAAGGGGATCAATAAGAGAGATCTATTTGCTAAAAAAGCATCAAGTAAAAACATCAAACATCTTCTTGTCTTTACAAAATTGTTGTATAGCTCTTTATTTAAGGTAACTTAATGGCATTGATTAAAAAAAAAATTGCAACCTGGAAATCTGGAAAGTATTTTATAATTTTGTTATTATTTTTACAGTTACAGAAGTATATGAAAGTCAATATGCAATATGCAAACTTCCAAAATAAGGTGAACTGATCAATAGTAGGAAAGTTTGGGTGTTACTTTGCTTAGGAGAAATTCTCTAAAATCAAGAAACCAATCTTGTCTAAATCTAACTTGGGCAGGCAGGCAGAAGTGCTTAAACAAAACACATTTCACTATGGGAACCACGAAAACAGACAAGTAACTTTTAAGTGATAAGACTGAAGACAGACATTATTCTAACTCTTTACATCTAAGAGCAAAGCTGCTCTATGTATGTCACAAAATTTGCTCTGTCTAGAGATCATGACTTGCTGCACCCTATCAAAGGCTGAAAGGACTTTTCTTGAGTATTAGAGCTAGTCATATTTAACACAAAACTGGTTCCACAAATCTAAAGGAGAATTGGAAGAGGAGCCCAGAGAGCCTGTGCAATCTCCATCCTTGGAGGCTTTCTAAACTCGACCAGATTAACCCTTGAGCAACCTGGTCTGACCTCATAGCTGACCCTGCTTTGAGCTAAAGATTGGAGTAAAGACCTCCTGATGTCCATTCCAACATGAACTATTCTGTGATCGCATGACAAGATTCTGCATTATCTGATAGACATCAGTGATGAAGGAACACAAAGGTGACATGGGTGATCTTCAGAGTACTTCAACAACCAATGTGCTTGGCTCTACTGACCATGCACTTCCTGAAGTTAGAAGTTGAGAGCCTTCCTTGATTCATCTGCTGTAGGGAAAAAAATCTCAGAACTGAAAGACTCCAGAATGTACAAAAAAGGATGATACTAAAGCCTTCAGATTTTTTAGACTGACTTACATCAGAGTTGTGGGCCAGAAAAAGTCCCTTATCTACACCTGGACTGCTTCGAGTGATATCTCTAAGAAAATCTCACAGCCGAATATTCCATTACTAGGCACAACAAAAAGCAACTTTTCTTTCCCATGAAAGATTTTTTAGGACTACTACGCTATCTTCTCCATATACTTGCATGCCAAAAAGAAAATACAGCTCGAAGAAAAAAGCTCTTTTTATTTAGTTTATCACAGCCTACATACAGCAAAAAATTATCAGAGCAAACAGTCGAGCATGAGAGAGAGAAAGAAAAACATTTGATGCCACAGAACCACGGGATCCATTTTCATACGTGTTTTCTAACCACTGCACATTCTAGAGAACGTGAACATGAACTTCTGGCTAATACACAAACGCTCCACTTCCCTCTGTCACCAGAAAACCATAATCCAGTACACTCATGGTTTATATTGGCCAAGAAAAACAACATTTTTTGACATCAAATAAAATATCTGCATGAAAAGAACAATTTCCTCCTTCATCCTACCATCCCATTAGCACTTATTTAATTCCTTTATAATAAAGTTATTGTTAAAATAATATTAATACTAGCAACCAAGTAACATAATCATTACAGATTGTAATTAGAGCATTTCCAAAGATATTCGGGTATCATAACCTAATTCAAGACACCATACAGATATACATGCAATTTTTGAAATCAAAAATGTAACGAAACATACAGAATCAAAAGAAAAACAAACAAAAAATTGGAAGAAATCAAAAGCTTTTTACCAGTGTTAGTTTTCTACACAGTGGTTACTGAAAAGATATCCCTTCAGTATCTGAATTCCTTACAATTATTCATCTTATTTTATGTGATACAAGGCAGCTATTAACGTTACTGCAAGGCAAGTTTTATTGATTCCAAAGGAAGACAATATTCTAATTTCTACACATGAAATAACAAAGAAAAAATTAAACACCAGAGCACTTAAAAAAGAGAGGTTTCATTTTCCTGGAGCATAATGAAAAGAACAAGTGAAGGGATACCTAGGACTTCAAGAAAAATAATTGCTTCCCATTTAAAGAAGAGAATAATTTCAATTAACTCCAGATTGCATTAGAAAATGCTCTGACCTTCTAGTTTATAAACAGAGACAAGTTTTTTTCATACCTCCACCTTTCAATCCTTTTGACTGAAGCTTCAGAAAAACTTGATTTTGACACTTCTGAAGGTCCACAATCTTGATATCATCAGATAACTGAAATAAGAAAGACAGATCTTGATCAGAACATTCTAGAGTATAAATAATCTACTGTATCTTCATTTCTTACATATTTATTCTATGAAGTCTGGTTTTATCTAAAAGTATACAAATACTCTGAAACATCCAGTATTCAGCCTGAGCAGCACTTTCTGTTCCTGAGGTCTAGGATGGCCTCCTTTGCCTAATGATACTCCTCAGATGAAATATCAGTTTGTTAGTAACAGGACCAAAAAAATGGCCACAAACAGATCAAGTGGAAAAAATGCCTATAGAAGCATTCTAAGAGCAAGCCATGGCCTTCTGTTTTTGCATTTAAAAAGTTCCATGTTCTGGGAACTTCTGGAAGCATACAACTAAAGCAGTTATTGTTCTAAGGTGACCATAAAGAAAATAAACATATATAGTAAGTACATGGTCTATGTACTCCAAAAAGTACATACAGGATGTAATTTCATAGGAGTTTTAAACTAAGCAATATCAGCTCAAAGCAGCTAGTAATACAGAATGTGTAGACACACATATGTCACAGAAACACCCCTGAAGAAGTCAACAGCCTCATCTCCCAATCACTTCTGCATGCAGACCTATGGACTCACTGGGAGCATCACAGAGAAACTGGGGCAAACTAAGCAACAAATTCCTTAGCAGCCATTGGGAAAACTATTTATAGTAATCACAGCACATAATGGTTTTATTGCAATTCTAGTTTTGTATTGTATGTGTGTCTCAGTCATATACAATGTGATGCTAAAATAGTCATATATGATGTGATGCTATCCTGCATACTAAGATAACAGACATAGAATTAGATGCTGTGCTGTGCTAACTAGAAAGTTAACCAATTCAAATTAGTTTCTGTTTATGGTAAACAATATTATAATTTTATTATGTGAAATTATATTATTATATTAGTCTCAATTTATAGCAAAGTTCAGGACTACTTCCTCACTTTGGTAAAAACAAATCACTAGAAAGAAGTTGGTGCTTACACAGATGTAGATGCTTACATCTAACTACATTTAATAAGCGAAAGACAGTCCTAGCCTGCAGTGTGTAGTCATAATTTAAAAATATTAATAATAAAAAAATTATATTTCTATTTACTTACACCAATTTTAAATAGTACTTAGAACTGCAGTGCGCTTATTGTAAGGTCCTACAGAAATGTTATACTTGAGCTGATCTTGTCTTAAGATGTAAAATAGCTTACACTGGGTATACCACCTACTCAGGGCTCACTAGAATAAAAAAGAATGCTATAACTCAACACCAAGTATTAAAGGGATAGAATAATTAAATCTTCTCGCGTAGGGTTTTTGTACCAAAATATCAGCAGAAAGTAGGAAACTAAATAGATTCAAATTAATAGTTTAACACTGTAAGGAACTACGAGAGAAAGATATACTGGATTTTACTTAACATCTGTAAATTCCACATAGCAGGTTTAATGGGAAAAAAGAGTTACTGATGAATATTCTACTACCTCAGAAAGTTAAAAAATAATTTGATCCCAATAAACAGGAGTTCAAAAGTTTATAAAAGATTTTCCAAATTGCTACAGTACAGAATAAATATTCCCATATGTATTCTAGTTTATTTTAGTTCTTCCCTAGCATCATAGAATGGTTTTGGTTGGAAAGAACCTTTAAAGATCGTCTAGTCCATCTCCCCTGCCATGAGCAGGGACATCTTTCACTAGATCAGGTTGCTCAAAGCTCCAGCCAACCTGACCTTGAACATCTCCAATGATGGGGCATACACAACTTCTCTGGGCAACCCAGTGTCTCAGCACACTCATCCTAAAAAATTTCCTCCTTATGTCCAATAAAAATCTACCCTCTTTCAGTTTAAAACCACTGCCCTTTGTCCTGTCACTACAGGCTTCAGTATAAAGTCTATCTCCACTTTTCTTATAAGCCCCCTTCATATACTGAAAGGTTGCAATAAGGTCTCCCTGGAGCCTTCTCTTCTCCTTTTGCATTTACAAGCCCCCTTGCCCTATTTAATCCTAATTTCCAATGTCCTCTCTCTCCCCTTGCATCTACTCCCCCCATCCCAACAATATCTCCAGGTCCCCAGCTCCCAAGAGTGTGGCTAGAAGCGGCCAAGCAGTACTGAAACGGTGACCCCTGGCTGATGCCTTCAACAGAACAAGGTTATTCATTCATTTGACTCTTCCTCCTGTACTCAGACCTCAATTTTTAACTTGTAAGAGCTTCCTGTCATAGTGATGTCAACTGTACTGTTGAAGCTGGCCAGCAGATGGAAAATCAATCGAAAGAAGCCAGAACAAGCACATCAGCACTCTCAAGCGAAGCTTCTGTTCCCTCCCCCCAAAGAAATAAAGATAAAACACATGGATTATTTCAGAAAAAGACAGAAAAACTCGAATGAGAAAAGCTGGCACCATCAAGAGAAGTGCGAGGGTTAGCTGCTGGTCCAAACGACCTCCTTGCTTCCCACGGGAGACCCCCGCCGAAGGACGTGCACACACTGTGCTGCCCACCCACCAGGAGACCGGGCAAGATGCAAAAAGCAGCCGGGTGGGGACTTCCAGCACCACAGCGGTGCGAGCGGCCGCCAGCGCCGCGGAGGTGCCCCCGCCCGCCGCGCCCCCTCACCTCTCTCCCGCGGTGCCACAGCCGCTGCTCGGCGCGGGGGAAGCCGGCTTCCGCGTCGATCCGCGCCTTCACGTCCCCCACAGCCGCGGAAGGCGGCAGCTCGAAGGTCCTGCAGCCCAGGCAGTCATGGAGGACGGTCACCCGGGCCAGCCTGCGACAACACGACAGACACCAGCTGAGGACAGACCGGCAGCGCCCTGCCCCGGCGCCCACCCGCCGCCTGCTCGCCCTCCCCCGCAAGCACCCCGGAGGCCCGAGACGGGCGCCGGAGCCCGCGCGGGTACAGGGATGGCCGGCGGGCGCCTGCCCCCCTCTCCGGAGGGGAAGGAGCCGCCGGGCCTGCGAGCGGAACCGTTCCCGCAGCGCCGCACGCCCGCGGCCTCCCCTCCCGCCCCGCCGCCACTCACATGCCCGCGGCGGCACACAAAGGACCGCTAGCTGCTGCTGCCGCTCCTGCTGCCGCGGCCGCCGCCGCCGCTCCCCACACGGGGAAGGGGTGGGGCTGCGCACGGCGGCGAGAGGGAGGGGCTCGCCCCGAGATCGGCGCCGCGGAGGAAGAGAGAAGAGGGAGGAGGGAGCGGGAGGCGAGGCCGCCCGAAGGGCAGCGGCGGGGCTGGGGTGTGCCCGGCCCGGCTCCTCAGCTGGGTCCCGCGGCGGGGGATGGCCCGGCCCGGCCTCCGCGCAGGGAGGCCCCGCAGGCGGGGGTTTCCCGGCTCCGCGGCCCCGGGGGAAGGCTTCCTGCGGCCCAGTGCCCGGTTCGCGGGGCTCGTCGTTCCCACTGCCTGCCAGGGCCCTCGGGCGAGCGATCCCGGTCGCCTCGGGCGAGGGGAAGGCCGCAGCTTCGCTTGGCCGGCGGTTTGTGTGTGGTGTGAGGCTGCCAGAGCCGCGACTAGCGCTGAGCTCCAGAGGCGGTACCGCACGAAAATTCCTCCTTCGGCGGGGCAGGCCGGCAGGGGAGCCCGCTGGCGGTTCACGGAATTCCCAGCATTCAGGCACCACCACATGGAGCACACAAAGTTACAGCTGATAAACGTGTTTCTCAAGGATGCAGAACACAGAAAGAAACATTTTTTCTGCTCTTCTGTCAGTCACTTGATTGATCATGAATATTCCTTGGTGTCTCCTCTTATCTCATAGTGCGTATGGTAAGTCCTCATGCCATCCAAGACGTAGGGAAAGCGCTCACTCTGCTGAAAACAGAGTTTTAGTCTCTCTGTGATCCCAGTGAGCTAAGGGGACTTGTGAAGAGGGCCAAGAGAACCCTCCAAGGTTCATTGTGTGCAGAGTTCTGCACCTGGGGCCATGTGCATCAGTGACGGGCTGAACAGCAGCCCTGCTTCCAAGGAGCTGGGGGATACCAGGCTGAATATGATGCAACAGCATGCTCTCCCTAGGAGGATAACAAGCAGATCAAGGGAGGTGAGTCTCTGCTCAGTGCTGATGAGGCTGGATCTAGGATACTGTGACCAGAATGTGATGTTTTGGGCTTCCTCAGTTCCACATCCCAGCAGAGGACTACTAACACAGTCAGGGGCCCAAAGCATGTGACCTACAAGGAGAAGATGTGGGAGCTGGCTTTGTTTAGTCTGATGAGGAGGAGACTAAGGTACAATATAGCACCAGGACAGCTGACCCAAACTGGCCATGGGGATATTCCATACCATATGACATCATGCTGAACAATAAAACTGGGGGGAGTTGGTGAGTGGCTGGCAGCCCGCTGCTTGGGGACTGGCTGGGCATTGGTCAGCACGTGGTGAGCAATTGCACTTCTTTTGTATATTCTTTTATCATTATTATTATTTTCCCACCCTTTTCCATCCTATTAAACTGTCTTTATCTCAACCCACAAGTTCTACCTTTTTTTCTGATTCTCTTCCTCATCCCACTGGGGGAGGCATGAACAAATTCCTGTGTGGTGTTTAGCTGCCTGTCAGGTTAAACCACAATAAGGGGAAAAAGATACAATTGAACCTGTTTGCAGAAAGTGTATCAAGCTAAGAAGAGCCCACTAAAATGGAAGGAGACTTAAAAGCCACAAAGGTCAGGTAGATCAGGATCCAGCACAATATCCAGGTAGACAGTTTTGCCAGTGCTGCAACATCTTATTTCATTTATCAGCAATATTTGTATATTGAATACTACAAGATAACAAAACGTTAGAAATTTTGTGGGTCTGATCCTGTTTTCACCAGAAATAACAAAAAACCCTTTTAATTTAAGAAAGATGGATCTCTTTGCTTTAGTTTAGGGCTTTGTTCATTTTTTGTTTCATCTTTTTAACTTTCCATTTTGCTACATCCCATTCATAGTTTGTCATCACAGAATTTTTCATACTATGTCCAAAGGAATGAGAAGGCTGCCGTCCAATTCTTATGTTTATCTTTTTATGTCGTGATACCAAGGGAATATACCCTGCAGAAGGGTGTCGCATGAGGGGCACAAATATGGATGACTGGGCAAGATGGAAGGAGTTGAAACCTGATGCAGTCCCATCCATATCAGCTCCTAAAATAGTCTCCAGACCAGTCAAACCACCAAGCCACACTGGCAAAATCTAATTCTTCTTCTCCAGCTGGGATCACAGGAGTGATTTAGCATTTTATGAAGCGTGCACAATTGTTTGAATGGGACCCTGGAGAGAAACAGAGCTATCTCAACTTACAGCCACCTCTCTGTGCTGACATCTCAAATGCTGGGACACATTCGGGGCACAGTCAATCCTGCTGTCAGTGACTGGCTGAAGTTCTCTAACCCATGTCACATCACATGACAAGACAATACTCCCAAATTATGTCCTGTGATGATTTAACATTAGTATTGGAGGAAAGAAAAATCTCCATGTATCACAGATTCTGTCTAGTATGTGACCTCTGTAGTAGAGGGGGAGGAGTTGGGAAGAGACAGTGATACAGAACTGGAACCGTGCAAGGTTCTGGACAAAGGAGTTGAACTCCTGAGCTCCTGGAAATCAGCCATACCTGTTCCTCTCATAAATCTGATCCTCTTGTTACAAAGGAGACTGGTTTTTCATACTGGCAGGAATGAGTGTCCCATTTCTATTTACTATGGGACACCTTTAATTTGCCTCTCCTTTATCATGTGTTTTCTACTCTGTTTTCCCCTTTTGATAATTTCTGCCTTTGGGTTGGGTTTTTTTCTGTCCATCCAGATAGAAGCAAGATTCTCATCCTCTTAGTACCACTGTATTAAAAGAGTAAGCATGACTAGGGCATGTGTTCCAATGCAGCCCTTTGATCATCCGCAGTCTTTAATTGTTGTCATGCTTCTTGGCACAGTTTTGACCTATAACCAGTCTTCAGGACAATGATCAGGCGTGGTTCATAAACCACAGACAACTCTCCACAGGCAGAACGAACAAGGACATGTTGGTTTAGGGCCCAAGACTTTTAAGTTTTTTACACGAGCTGTGCTATGCCACTTACCCTTAGAGTTCTGGCCCCTTCCCTGGGGTCCCCATCCCATTTTATTTATGGGCTAGATGTTGCTACTGATGATAATAAGCAAGACTCCCACTGATTTCAGTGATGCCAAGATTTAAAACTACCAATGTCATGGCATAGCTTCCTAACAAGAGAAGGCACTGATTTCAGTAACAAAGATAAGGAAAATGAACACCGATAATGCTACCAGATCCAAAGAATGGGGGACAACTAGTTCTTCTCAAACTATGAAAGAAGAAAGGAATCAAAGTATTCCAAGTACAGTTTCAGTAGAAAGCTATTTGCAGAAACTTATTTGGAATTTAAAGCCACTCCTACAGCATTAATTACAATGCTGATTTCTATTGGCAATGTCCCGGCCATTTGTCTGGCAAGGAACATAGAATATAAATCTCCTTTTTATTACAAAGTGATTTATACGTATCCTGTTATCAAACTCTGTCTTTTTTACAGCTTATGGCAGTGACCTTTGTAAACCTTTTTTTTTTCCTGATTTCTAAATAAAAATGCCCTAGAAGAGTGACTATATAGAAATTACACTGCCTGACCAAAAAGGAGTACATGTTCCAGTTTGCAGATTTTTGCAACAGAAAAAAAACCAACCTTTTTTATCTTTAATCTTGCTTATCCCTTTGGAAAACAGAACTATGGAAACTGTGTAATCCTAGTGAAGTTAAAGTTACCACATACATATTTGTTACTAGAACTGCTATTAATGATTGTACGTGACAATGTAAAAAGAAAAAATCCATTTGACTTGACCAGGTGGGAACTTTGTAGCCACAGCAGTTAGAAAAAAATATCTTTTAAATCTAAAATCATTGGGACTGATTTGAGAATTTTTAAATACTACATATAGAAATTCCTATTATAACATTTTCATAACAACTTTTCCAAGCAGAACAGCATTTATATTTAAAAATACATATGGAAAATTCTCCTGTGGCTATAAACAAGAGTTCTGTTTGGTTCAGAATGAGGTCATGTAACCCTTGCAAGAAGGGACATGCAATTAAAAAATGGAAAGATTCTCTGCAACATTAAAGTATTTTTATAAAATGAAATGAAAGTTATTTTCATAATGACATTTCCTTGAAAACAGAAAATTCTGTGTTGCATAATCAGCTCATATTTCCAAAAATTTAAAATAGGTGTGCAGTAGCAGAAACAGATGGATGCAAGCCCCTTACTCCCTTATCAGTGTGCTTAGAAAGATGGAATGGAGTCTGCAAAAGGAGTGTGTGGTGTGATAAGAAACAAATACGATTAGGTCACTAATGCAAGAGGAAACCCGCAGCAGTACAGTAGGTTCCAGTGCAGCAAATAACATTCTGCAGTGCTGGCAGACAAGTAACAGTGACTCAACAATTACATTAGATTAGAGACAGTGCACGCACACCAAGCATAAAATCAAAACTTTCTAGGACACAGTAAGCACTTACCTTCATTCTTAAATCAATTCCTTAAGTGTTTCTAACAGATGTTTTAAACATTACATTGTATATATTTCACATTAGCTGGAGATTACAGATTGCATTGGTCTGTGGTCACTGCCAGGAGCTTGATTTATCCTTGCTTACTAATGCCTTTTCAAGAAGTTTGAGAATAAACCTACCATTTGCTGATGACACATGTGCTAGTCATTGGAAATCCACCCCTTACTGGAAAGTTTCTGTTTTATTTTAATAGCTCCATTAACAGAAAACAAGTACTTTTTTTTCTTAAAAGAAATCACTGTAATGGCTATAGTCCTATCTACTAGAAATGACCAAAAAACCCTCTGGCTTGTGAAAGATTTGATTCAAGCAAAATATTTAGTTTTGCCCTAAAAATCTATTATGCAATTTAAGTAATTTGCTGAAACTATTTTAGTATAGATTGGTGCAATGAGTTTAAATCAATTTTCCTACTCTGCACTCCTCATGTGAAACCATTATAGGAAGCTTCTAAGCAAAATATCTATATGATCGTGACTTAGTCAAATATTAAAGAACTAGAGGAAAGTGTTATCTTTTTCCTTTTGCAAGCTGATGTGTTTCTAAATGTCAAATACCAAATGAACAGGATACTTTTGAAATACGACTAAAAACAAACAAAAGGTTTAAGGGCACAGAGGCCAGGAACAGCTGTTTATTTCCATCTAATGATTTTGATCTCTCAGTTATTTGCTTTAATGTTCAAGCCAGTTCCTTGATAGCACTAAGCAAATGCTAATGGAAAGTACTTAAAAGACCTATAAAACTTGTTTCAGTTTATTCTTTGCAAATAAAGAGCAGAGCAAGAAGGCACACATAAATGATAACATTTCAAAATCTTCTCAAACACTGAAGTAAAACTTCTTTTACATCTACCTCTAGGAAAAGAATACATTAAGTCCTCGAAGAGAGGACCTAACCTTATTCCTAACTATAGAAGGGTAACCACTACTCCACAAATTTTAATTGCTAAGAATCACAGGGTTTTCTATTCCAGATGGTACAAATAACAATATACCAGTACAAAATGCATTTCAAATTATGCAAAAGATTAAACCAAGCTAGTGATAAAAATAAACTCCTCAATTGCTCTGTAGAGAATTGCATTAGGAGGGACTACAGTGTTGCAAGAACTGCTGTTGGCATACATTTTTTAATAAGCAGTATGTTAAATTACTGGTGGTGTTTTCTTTTGGCCCTTGGTGCCAATAAAAGAGCGAGATTTAGAACACCCACTTTAACCTTGAAACATCAAAAAAGCAGAGGCTAAATTTGTAAATTGATTTCAGTGCCTAATGTAGGTTCCTAAATACTGTAATGAATCCAAGCCTAGGATTTTGCCTCCATTTAGGACACATGGTAATCAGCTTATCAAAGGTATTTCTTTCCATACCACCTTAAGATATTTTTCTTATTTTCATTCCAGAGTACTTAAAGAAGCTATTATCTTTCTACATAAGTGAGGAAAATCCACCCAATAACTAAAATGAGATCAGCAACCCCAGATTACACGTGCATCAAACATTTTAAGAAGTATTTCTCCATCCCTATTGTTTCTGAATACTGCATCTAATCATGTTCCACAGTTTCATAATACTTTCTAAACATCAGTGAACAGAACCCTATGTATATGGAGAAAATTAGAATATCAAACAGAAGGAAATACAAGACATGTAATTTTCTTAAATTATGAAAAGCCACAACTTCAAGCGTCTCTGTAAGTATCCGTACATCAGATAGTGGATGATAGCCAGTAATATCCTTTCAGATAATGCTAGCTCTTTACCAGCTCTGTACCAGTTCTGTCTCCTTGATAACAGGGTTTCATACAGAAATACAAGCAACAATTTATCCTTCAGACAACAGAAGAATGGGTGGCACAGAGGAAGAAGCATGAGCCATATGTAAGGCCTAGTGAGAGAAAGGGAGGAAAAGGGGAAGAAATGACACAGGGCATCCTCTTCTGGGAAAACACACAGAAGAAGCGAAAGGGATTCCTGGGTTACGTGACAAGTCTGGTCACACAGCCTTAATAGCTGCAAGTAAATACTGCTCCAAACACCAGCTCATACACAAGAGTTGCAGAATCGTTCACTGGAAATCAGAAGCTGTGTTTCCATGTCCTGTCCTACATAAAGTAGCATGGGGTAAGACATCAAGTACTTCCAGCCTCCTACAACCCCATTGCATTTCACTCTTCTTTCCAATTTACTGGTGGAAATTCTTACATTGGTTCAGATGGTATTACTCAATTTAACAAATTCTTACTATTTGAATTGTTTGAGCTAATTTGGCTCATTTTGATGGAGCTGAGACACAAAGCACAGGCAGCTGTGATATCTTCAGCATGGAGGGTGTGCTAGCCTGTAGCTTCAGCGATGATAAGACATGAAGACGTCCTAACTGCTTCCAGTGACGTGAATGGTAAAACATTCACTGTTTGCAGGCAGGGTGCTTTTGAAAATGCCATCATTGTTGTTTATGTGTCTGTCAGTGTGGCAGAACAGATATGGTATGCCCCTTGGCATAACTCTGTATATTTGGACAGAAGAGAAGCAGTTAATGTAGAAGTCAAGGGCGTTTTCTACAAAGGTTAAGGGAAGTGAGATGGGGAACAGGACACCTATAGAGGCCACAGAGCAAATTTTTAAATGTACAACAGACTGTATGCTTATTTTTTATGCGTATGTATTCATATTTATGGATACACACTTATGGAAATTGTTGATTAGATACAATATGTATATTATTATGATCGATGAAAAATCTCTATTGAAACATGGGTGTGGCTGAAGTGCAAAGTTAACTAAGCCTGTGTTAACTTCTCTTCAATTACCCTGCTTCTGCCTATCTTGAACAGAAGTAGCCACACTGAAAAAAACAAACAACAATAAAAAAACCCCAAAACAAATGCAAAACCAGTCAAGGGTTTCACAGTGAAGACTGGATTAGCAGCTGATGGGCTGTGGTAACTAAAGCTGTAGTGTGGCTGTATCCCATCAGAGCATCAGCACTGCAAGAGCTGCAGTGCACTCCCTCCCTCCCTCTGGTCATGGACCAGTTTAAAGCACTGCAGTACTGAAAGATTTTTGCAGGTGCATAGTAAGCAGATTAACGGCAGTACTTAAACTAATATTGCAGCAAAACCCACCTACAATGTAATCAATGAAGTCTTTCTGGAAAATAAGTTCTTTTAAATTAGTTAGAAAACCTTTTTTTTTTTTTTTAATATTTGTATTGCATCTGTGTGTTGATAGAAAGAGGAATAAGGATGGGAAGTTAAGGGAATTGCACCCCTATTACTATTAATTAAAGTAATAGCAGCAAATATGTATGATGAAAAGTTCTAAAACTTCAAAGTCAAAACCTGGACTGGAAGTCTGTACTTTAGCTACTGCCTTTATATTTATTGCACGAACTCCATGAAGCTCCAACTGGGAGCACTGTCTTGTTATTATAGACACTGTACAAAAAAATAAAAAGCATAAAATCTTGGCTCTGCCCCAGAAAGCATCTATTTGCAGTGGACTAAAGACATGCTGGAGGAAGGGCATACACGAAAATTTGAGAAGCAAACTAATTTGGTGCAATATCACAAGGGCACAAGGGTCTGCTAAAGCTAAGCTTCAAGTTAGGCATCTAAAGCCCTAATTTTGCACACTGATTTGGAAATTGGCACTTGACTACCATTAAAAATAGTTACATAGGATATCAATATTAAAGTTGAAGCTCAGGTAAAATACTGTACCAAAATCTTTGAGATCTGTGATTTTTTTATAATTGACTAGATACTAAATTTAAAAACATCCAATAGGGATTCTGAAATATCACTACATAGCCTAACAGAAACTCAATTTAACTGAGACTTGCATAAAAAACATAAACTGTATGGAACCAAATGAACAAAAATCACTACATAGCTGACATGACAGGATGTTTGTCATTTATGATCTTGGTGGAACAAAGCCCATCATTTAATAGTATCCAAGAATGTCAATATTGAAATACAGAATTTTAAATTGTTGCCAGTATGAATAATTCTCACTGCAAGAAATCTGCTTTTAGCAGAACAGATTGAGCCATTAACATGTAAAAGTTAAGTATGTGTCAAGTCAAGTGTGCTTGCCTCTCCCTGGCTACAACTCTGAAGCCTGATTTATTCAGTCCCACCTCTGTCCCATGAACAGTCTCCAGCTTGAATATTGGCCCTGCAGCTCAATCTAGGACAATTCATACTTTCCAGCTCTTGTCCCTGGCAGTACTGTCATTTCATCTCTGGTTCCATTTCAGTCCTTGGTGCCAACCAAGGTGACCATCAGACTAGCTTTTTACAAGAGACCTTCATGTGTTACTGGATTATAAAAGAGCTGCACAGATAATTTGAGCAATGCCTAAACCTCCCTGTACATTTCCAGATGTACAAAACTTGCATTAGAAGGCCCAGTTAACTAATTTAGAAGAGAGAAATTCAAACCCCCAAATTTTCTATCCCACTGTCACCTTGCAACAGAAATACGTAACTTTCACGAATTTTCACAAAATTACCCAGGAAGCCAGTGGAACAGACCCTGAAACAACAGTCAGCTGTTACTAACAACTTTCTAACACAATGCAAAGCCCACCGTCTTAACACACAGGAAAAAGCAGAGGCTGTACTTTACAGAGTCGCGCATCAGTGGGGATTCTGCAGATCGCAAGGCTGAGGGTGGAGGCTGTCGTCTTCCTGCAGGCCCACTGATACCAAATAAGAACACTTCTAATTACAACTTAACATCCAAATAAGCATTTATCTCCTAAGATTTGTTTATGCATTGTTCACAGAAAGAACTTGCTTTGCTTTTTAGTCGTTAGCAAGGTTATATATTCTTCCCAGTAAAACAATACATTGAATTCAAAGTTAGGCAACTGCAGGAAAAAAACTTTCTCTTCCACTTGTTTTCAAAAAACACTATAGTGAATGTAGACTGTACGTGTAAATTGAAAGTTAGATTATGAATCCATTACTTTCAGGAGTGATTAATTTTTTTCAAGCAGTTACAAAAAACTTAAGAAATTAATTTCACCTTTAAAAGTAGTAATTTTGTATAAACACTAGGCAAGTTTCAGACTCGGTCTTTAACTTACTGACCCGGGGGTTTGAGCAAGAATGTCTCAGCCTAACAGAAAATTCTTTCAGGAGTTAATTTTTTTTTACCTGTTCTTATCCTCGATCTCCATTGTCTCTTTTTCCTTGATATCTTCCCGATAGGAACATGAAGCAGATATTGGATCTATAAATTAGCAAATTAATTTTTAATCTTCTTTGCTTGGTGGCTCATCATCTCTTCAGTGGACACTAGAAATCCCAACCATGTGAAACTCAACTCAGTGTTCACTCCATACCTGAACTACCAGAGACATCTGTGTGCCTCACCATCTGCTACTTCTCCAGTTTTCTTTTAAAGTCACTTGCTTAATTGTTCACAGAAGTTTATTCTCTTTATAATCAGGAACAGACTTAATAGAACAGGTCTCAGAAAGCAGGGAGGTCTTGTTTAGTTTCTTTAACTGAATTCAAGCTATGTTCTTGTGCAATTGATTTATATTTATCTTCCGGAGGAGTGGAATTCTGGAAGCTGCTGTTTCTGCTTTGTCTTCCTTTATTCTGGTAGCAGGCACAGTTGGAAGAGTATTTGTGAGGGCCAAAGTCTGACTTGTCTTCCTCACACCTGCTAGAAGACACTTCTTAACATCAGCTCACAAGTTCTGGAAGAAGAGACACAAGAGAAAAGGGGTGAGCCGTTAATACAAAACAGAATTGAACTGAAGGGTATGGAAAAGTCATTTCCTCTGAGGACATAGTTTCAGTTACTAGTATTAAGTGAGTCATGATACTAATTATAAACTGTCTTGTGCATTATAATACTTGTAAGCACATGGAGAACTGAAAAATAGCAGTGAGGTTTCCTGTTTCTCCTCCAGTACAATATCATGCAATGAGTACCATAATGAACACATGTAGCTGTAAGTATGCTGAATAAATGGGCAAGTTTTCAATTTCTTCCTTTGCATCAGTATCTGCTTAAAAAAACCGGGCTCTAGGATATATATTACAGCCTTGACATAAAACTATGCCATCAAAGAAAATAACAGGCTGGGCTGAACATTTATGAAGAAGGATTTTGCCCTTCTATTCAAATGGCTTGAAGCTAGGGGAAGAGATTAACCAGCCTGCAATGACTTTCCATAAGGAGGATTCAAAGTCTTCCCAGCTAATGCCCACTCCTGGCTATATAGGCCAACATCTACCCTATGCTGCACCTACCTTCGGGAACTTCTTCCTTCAAGCTGACACACAGAATTTTTAAAGCACCAGAATAGTGTATAAGTGAGGCAAGGCAAGGCATGTGCTGTCAAGCAGCAGAAAATGTTTCATTCAATATACATGTTAAGCTATTACCCAAGGAAGACATGTTTGAGAGAGCTGGTGGTATTCCATTATTGTTCTGCATTTGTGCAAATGTAAATCCTTCTCTGAGCCTCTGACAGTGTTGGCAAGTCTTTTCATAATGTGCAGTTGCGTATGTCCCTCTTTGAACAGAAATAGAGAGACATTCTTTCCTGATCCAGAAAGGGGAACAACTGTAGCTAAATTGCAAAAGATGAATTAGTTTACTGTGTACATATGATATTGAAATACAAATGGAATGAAAGAAAGGAGGGTAGAATTTGTGCCTTGAATATTATTTTTTTTTAATACTTAGGAATTTGCCTACTTGGTTAATAAATGAAATATCAAAGTATACAAACTGAAGATGAATTCTGAATGCATGTTTACTGTGAAAAGATTCACAGAGAATTTAACTTAGCACAATGTGTTACTAAATGATTTAAATATAAATTTTTCTTTCTACAGATGCTGAGATGTATATCTAGCATGTAATCCAAAGAAAAGTTCCACACTTAAGTCACACTTAAGTAATACAGACTTAAGTAAACAGCCATGCAAATCCAGCCTCATTTGCCCAGGTATGAATGATTCCATAGACAGTAAAACCATTGCAGCTCTGCTGCGTAATGGGTTGCAGTTGGGAGGGAAGTGCCAAGGAAAGGCATTTTGACTGCAGTGGAAGATCAGGCCAGCTTATAGTGTGTGCTGGTTTTGGATGGGATACAGTTAATTTTCTTCATAGTAGCTAGTATGGGGCTATTTTTTGGATTTGTGCTGGAAACAGTTGATAATACAGAGATGTTTTTGTTATTGCTGAGTAGTGCTTACAGAGTCAAGGCCTCTTCTGCTTCTCACACCACCCCACCAGCAAGTAGGCTGGGGGTGCACAAGAAGTTGGGAGGGGACACAGCTGGGACACCTGGCCCCAACTGACCAAAGAGATATTCCATACCATAGGACATCATGCTCAGCATATAAAGCTGGGGGAAGAAGAAGGAAGGGGGGGGACATTTGGAGTTATGGTGTTTGTCTTCCCAAGTAACCATTACATGAGATGGAGCCCTGCTTTCCTGGAGATGGCCAAACACCTGCCTGCCGATGGGAAGTGGTCACAGAATCACAGAATTGTCTAGGTTGGAAAAGACCTTCAAGATCATCCAGTCCAACCATCAACCCAACATTAACAGTTCCCAACTACACCATATCCCTCAGCACTAAGTCGACCCTACTCTTAAACACCTCCAGGGATGGGGACTCCACCACCTCCCTGGGCAGCCCATTCCAACACCTAACAACCCGTTCTGTAAAGAAATGCTTCCTAATATCTAGGCTAAACCTTCCCTGGTGCAACTTGAGGCCATTACCTCTTGTCCTATTGCTTGTAACTTGGTTAAAGAGACTCATCCCCAGCTTTCTGCAACCTCCTTTCAGGTAGTTGTAGAGGGCGATGAGGTCTCCCCTCAGCCTCCTCTTCTCCAGACTAAACAACCCCAGTTCCCTCAGCCGCTCCTCGTACGACATGTGCTCCAGACCCTGCACCAGCTTCGTTGCCCTTCTCTGGACATGCTCAAGTAATTCCATGTCCTTTTTGTAGTGAGGGGCCCAAAACTGAACACAGTAATCGAGGTGCAGCCTCACCAGTGCTTAGTACAGGAGTAAGATCACTTCCCTGTCCCTGCTGGCCACGCTATTTCTGATACAAGCCAGGATACCATTGGCCTTCTTGGCCACCTGGGCACACTGCTGGCTCATGTTCAGCCGGCTATCAATCAACACTTGTTTTGCTTTGCTTGTGTGTGCAGTTTTTGCTTTAGCTATTAAACTGTCTTTATCTCAACCCACGAGCTTTCTCACTTTTACCTTTCTGATTCTCTCCCCCATCCCCACCCAGGGGGGAGTGAGCAACTGGCTGTGTAACGCTTAGTTGCCAGCTGGGGTTAAACCACAAAATACTGTTTTCCCTAAAACATCATTAGTAAAATCACGCATGAAAAATGTTTAGTTATTTGAGCAGCTTCAATTGTCTTGGTGAAGGAAAAAGAAAAAATAGGTTTATAACAGACAGCTAATTATGACTTTAAGAGACAGCCTCTCCATTATTAGTGAGTGACACACTTTCTCAGACTGCATTCTATTTCTAGGTTTGGCCTTTCAAATAATGTCCTTTATTATGTTGCTGTGGGGAAGGTTTTTAATTCACTGCAATTTTGTGCATGATTTTGCACATAGGACTGTGCATGACTTGCATGCTGACAAGACTCTAGCTAAGTCCATTACTAAGTCCATTAGTAAGTCAGTAATTGCTGTATTTCTCCCAGGCCACTGAAAAGCCCCGTTTTGAAAGAATTGATATGTTACTTGCTCTTGGTACTGATACACCCTAGGAAAATAAAAATATCTTCTAGGATTTTTGACAATGACACCTTGTCCAGAAAATGGATAGGTCCAAAGTACCTGAAAGCAGCTTAAGTATTATTAATTCAATAAATAAGTTTGCTCAGCAGAAGAGCAAGTTATATCACAGCATGAAGTGACATCTATACACTGGCAAATCATTCCAATAGTCCTCGAAGGAGTTTGGTCTTGCCAGCACAGATGTGACCAAATGGCATTGTCAGTTTGCTACCAGATCACATTACAATCCTAAAAAGATTATGACACGGTCATCTTTATGGTGTCTCCCATGGTAAGAAAGAGAGCCAACTTGGCTGTTAGATACCAGATACAGACTGACCCTGGCACACTAACTTCCTGACCTTACATTTCTTCAGTGCCTGAGGTGGTCATACAGGTTACCTTATAGCTTTATATGATATTGAGCTGCAGCATCTGAGAACATTCTGTCACTGAATTTATTAGTATAGACATAACCATAAATCTCTCCTGGGGAAAAAAACAGTTACAATTGCCTATGGCAATTTTCTACTGTGGGATTTATAGGTTTTTTAACAGAAACACCTTTGCTGGAGGATTTTATGTCTGTCCTCAATTGAATTTTGGTGGAGGAGGTTTAGTAGTCAATCTATAAAAACCATCTTCAGTTTTATGGATGCCTGTGATTAGTTATAGGTATGAACCCACAGGCATAGCTATGCAAATACCTAATTCTGCCTGCAAATCAGGTAGATACACATATATTAATACTGTTCCAGAAATTTCCATTAGTGGTTATTTTCTGGTGTGAAAACCATTAGTGGTTATCGGGCTATCTATCTGTTCACTCCTCATCCATCCTTTAGACTGGGATCAATCTAAACTTCACATTCTACTACATGCAGTCTAAACTACACATTCACTGAGTTTCTTTCCTCAGCAGTAACAACTAAATCAGAACTGTTGTTACTTGATCCAGCAGCAGGGGAAGGATGCAAGAACTGTCAGAATTACTGAACGCAATCCAAAGTTTAGAGAAAAATCTGTGAACAAAGCACAGCAGGAGCCTCCTCAATTTATGTTTTATACAGTTTAAAAGCACAATTTGATCACAAAACCATTACTGTTTATGCTGACTTCTGTTGGAATAAACAAGACCACAACAACAGAAGGTATATATCCTCAAGTAGGAGAGCAGCTGTGAGCAGCATAGCACAAAAGCAAGCTGAGCTGACCAGAGCTGCAGCATGGCTGGGTCACTAGCAGGATGTGCACAAAGGTACCCTGTGCATCTGCTGCATTCATGGGTAACCTTGGCTGTACCTAGCATTTGTCTTCAAGGATATGCCATGGCATAATCACCTCACGCTAATCATGGCTCCTTTCAGTATCACAGATACTGAAATGGTCCCTGTGTGAACAGGATGAGGGAAAAACACAATTTTGTTTTAGGCATTTCACTCTCCCCCCAAAATGCTTTCTTAGTAAACTGTAAAATGAATGAAAATGTACAACTCTTATCTCATGCATATGACATCATTTTGGTTTTACCAATAATGGTTTTATGAGCAAATACAGGGCGATGCACCTTGTGACACAGACTAAAAACTTGCATTCTAAACCTGTTAGCATGAGATAAATGTCCCTTTAAAAGGGAAAAAAACCCAAGGATAACTGCAAAACTGAAGGCTGACAAATGAGTGCCAAGAGAGGCAGAACAAGCTGGAAATCAAGTATGTCTGAGGTCTAATCTCTGATCTCAAGTAGTATGGGGTCATCTCAGGGCTAATTTGTAATCTCCATTTTACCATTATAAATACAGAATGGCTCCACTGTTTCACTAAATTCTTCTTTCTCCTGGATTCATTAGGCAGGAGTATGTGCCAGGTTTAACTCTCATAATTAAAATCCCACTCCATGCAATAGCAGCAATAGGTCTGAATGAGCCTAGACCACACTCACTACAAATATAACAAGGACTGGTGCACAGTCCAGAGTAAGCAGCTAAACCTTGAAAAAAAGACTGTCTAGGTATCAATATTTTGAGAAGACAGACACCTCTTAAGTACAAATTGTTCCTGTCAATGCACAAGTATATCAGCTGCATTCAAAATGCATTTCTATCAAAGGTTAAATTAAATTGAAGGCTATCACACAAGTGCAGGTACCACATAAATGTAGAGTTGCTTCTCAGAGACAGCTGTTCCGCAGAAATTTGAGATGGACCTGATACAGTGTAATATAATAATGTGCCTGAAAGCTAGAAATGCTGTAAGTAAAGTAGGTATGTCCTTAATATGTTTATTGTCTAGACATCTTTGGTGTAGCAAATTCAACTGAAATGAGTAGTCCAGGCCATCAGCAGACATAAATCAGTGCCATCAATGAAGCATATGGCTCTGCATTTATACTGTTATGCACTGCATGAACTTTCATGCTTTATCACATACAATTTTAAGATTAGAACTAAAAGCTTCCAAAAATGCCAACACTTTAGTACTACTTATATTGTTAATAGTATTAATACCATGAATACTATATTGTTAATGCTGTTAATATTATCATTAATAAAAATGCTGCAGTCCTACTGATTCTTCTATAGAGGAGGGATTGATAGTAGCTGTACAAAAGTGATTCTTTTTCTAGAGTGTGATGATTTTGATGCATTTGGCACAGTAGGCATTGTTCTTTTTTGATGAAACACAACAAATATATGTACAAGGATGAAAATATTTAACAGATGAAAAATTGAGCAAATTTTGTTGTCACTGGTCAAAAAAACCCAAATGTTGTTGTTTGTGCCTACCTCTTCCAAGGCCACACCGGCAATAGAAAGAGCAGCAGTTAGATCCAGAGTAGTATAATCACTGACCAGCAACTTTATAATTGCCATAGATTCCTAGAAGAGCAGGAAGTTTGATAAACAAACAAAATTCCCAGCTAAACCTGAGTTGATGACTGTATGCCACATGGGGAGTGAGGGGAGGCAAAAACCACAGAAGACTCTGCCAAGCTAATCACAAATCTGGGAATGTTTTTAACCTTGACTGCATGAACCAGGTGCCCAACAAAGTATTTGAGAAAAGTATGATTTATGAAGGTGTCCTATGAATTAATTACAACTGGTTTACATTTAGGCAGTTTTAACACCCACTCAAACCTTAGAAAGACTTAGAAAAAAAGTTGCACCATCAAGAGTGTGGGTGAGAGCACAGACACATTACTGGTCCAAACACACACCAGAGTCCAGGGCAAGTTCAAAGCAACATTAAGGTCTGTTATCTGTAGCAAGATTACACAGTTCCCTCAAGCTGAGTGAAACCCCTCTACTGCTCTTTGCCTCACAGCATGGTGGTCATCTGACAGTCACTGAAATTTATTAATTGTGAAAACCTCTTTATTATTAAAAGAGAGATGACAGCCTCCAGCAGCTGTCGGTGAAGTGAGGCCATAATGGGAAGTAGTAGATTCAGTATAGATACATCTGTAGCACATACTGGAAAACAGTTTGGAGTTACCTGAGCAAACAAAGCAGCTGCTAGCACCAAAACCAGAAACAGCAGAGAAGTAACGATCCAGCGCTGCAATAAGCAGAGCTGATGGCCCTGTGGTTTTCATGATGAAGCCAGTATCTCCTCACAGCTCAATGCTGCATAGATACATCAGCTAAGATGACTGCTACCCTAAGTTATGAGGAGAGGAAATTTGTTTCAGGGGCCAAAAAAAAGTACAATACTTATTCTCAAGAATAAGACTAAGTTAACTAAAACCAAAAAATAGGTCCTGTGCCAACTTCATCTGTTTCCTTCTCATGGAAACAAATGAAATGTAATTCTCAACAAGTAAATGTGCTTAACGCAAGATTTGCAATACTTCACTAATGGAAAAGGTGACTTAGGAAGTATGACTATATACAACAATATGAAAGCTCTAAAAATGATTTGTAATAATATGACTAATTAACAGTTTGATTGTGGTATTCAAATGATCCTACAGTAACCATCTGGGACTTCAGAGTTGAATTGTGCATAAAGAATCCTTTCATCAAATTCTGATGAAGTAAACTTAAGATACCCAATGAAAATGTCTCAAAGTGATTTCTCAACAATACATAGCAGCTGGAGAAAAAGGCTTTAAAAAAAAAAAAAAAAAAAAAAAAAAACAACTGAGGGAAAGAGCCGTGTGGTTAAAAACTCATTGCAGTTCTCCAGAAACTTGGAGATTATAAGACCTCTCCTTTGAAACTGAAAGCAGTGGGTGCCACACAAAAGGACAAGCAGAAGGAGAATCGTTTGTTCTTAGAGTTAGTTCTGAACCATTTAATGGGTTTTCCAATGAAACTGGAAACGGAGGCTGTCTGTGAATCATAATACAGAAACCTAGAGCTCTGCAGTCACAAGCATATGAATAGTGGGGCTATTAAGTAGAGAAAAAAATAGCAGGAATATGAGTTATGACTTGACTGCACAATATGATGCCATTTAGAGATACCCCACTTAATTGATAAGCTCCGCTTGCTCTAAAGCAGAGCACACTAAGTTTAAGCTAAACACTAATGCAGCTATATAATTTCTACTGTCTGAGATAGCCTGGAGCATCCGCCATAGCAACACAGTTCTGTGCAGACTTGCCAATACAACAGTTTATGAATTATCAAACAGTGGGAGGTCAGTCTCATCAGTCCCTGATGAGAAACCAGGTGAAGAACAGGATAGGAACTGAGCCCTTGTACAGAAAATACTAAAAGTTCAGAATAATTATGCCAGTGGTAGTTTTTGTTGAAGTCAGTCTCTGTAAGTAATACAGGGCTGGAAGGAAAGGTAGTTGGTTAAGTGTTCTAAAATACAATTCCCCAGGGGGAGGAGTACTTTTACAGATTTCGCTCTCTTTGTTTTTGTTTTAATTAGATTTTGTTTTGATTGCTAAAATGATTCTTTTATCTACAAAAGTATCTCCCTTGAGCACTTTTCTTCAAGAGTAACCTGGAAAACTCACACCTTGATTATAGTTTTGAAACATTACTAGTGGCTGAAATACTATGAAAACCAAACACCCTTCATGGTTACATAAAGACACTTTATAGTGCTGTACACAGACCATTATAACAGACACATGAAGTCTAAGAGTGCACCCGAAGTGCATTTTGCAGAAATGCAAAGATGAAACAGTACATTAACTTATTTTAAAGATTAACTTAGGAAGAATATTTATTTACCATAAAGTCAGTTATGCCCTAAATTCTGAATACCTAATCTTGGTATCTGACTTCTTTATCCGTTTTGCCTCCTACCTTGTAAACTACTTATAGGCAGTTAAAGCTTAAGTATACCGAACCAGAATACAACTTGTGTTACTTGTTTTAGATGACCATAAATAAGTCTTTGTCTATGTTCAAATGTCTAAAGCAGAAAAAAAATATATTTAGGAAATTTTCTTACCTATTAAGTAAAATCAGACTCCAAATATTTATCATAAGTAATGCATATGGGAAGTTATCCTTCCACACAACATTTTTTAAATAGTTGTTATTTTACCTTCAAGTGAAAGGTTTAGCTATATTCAAATCTTCCTACTGATCTTACTTCAACATTTAAATTAAGAGCAGATGGGTTCAGATCTTTAAAAAAAATTGTCTTCAGTCAGTAAAATGAATTGATGTTTGGTTTAGACATTACCATTCCCTGAACACTGTGTAATCTCAGCTATCAATATGAGAGCTGGCATCACTACCTTCTCTGGCCTAGCATCTTCTTCTTTGATCACCTTGCAGCACAGATGGCCAGGAAGGAAGGATGTTAGCCTGCTCTTGTGTTCTTAGTTGGACTTTCTGTCTTCTAAGGACAGTTCATGGTCTTTTTCATTATTATTCTTATGATTGCAGTGAAGATTGGAAAGAATTGCTTATCACTCTAATTTGAAAGTCCTGAGAAGCAAAGCTGTTTCAAGTGCTGAACTCCTTATTGTTCTCTCATTAAATGAGTATTTATTATTATATGGAGGTTCCCCCTTTTGTTTACAGATATTTGGATTAAGGCAAGATTGATAGCCACAAAACACTAACCTGTATCAGATATATATAAATGTGATTTATTTATTGTGTGAATGCATTTTGTAGTATCTCTTTCTTTAAGGTTTGAGGTAGATTGAGATTCTCAGACCTACAACTCAGAAATCTGAATTTGGCTGACAAAAGCCTGATGAGGAAATTTTAAGTCTACAGTTACAGAATATTCCTAAAACTTTCATGGAGGGGAAGGTATTAGCAGCTCTCAAAGGCGCATTCAAGAAGCCAAGCCTTCTCCTAATACTTATCCTGTACTCCATTACTATTGCAAAGAACCTTTTGTCACGTTGAATTACTGGAAAGCTTATGAAGAGATAATCTTGATAACATCATGAGCCTGTCAAGTCATTCTCTCCTTCAGGAGACATGAGATACTCAGACAGCCCTGATTTGAAGGATCTCCAGACGAGACAAGCATGTATTGCTGACATAACTGCATCTGACAAAACTGAGCTCTGATTCATCATGTCAGGGACCGTCACAGCAGTTTTGGACCGCAGATTGTGTGCGCTGTACCACTTCACTGAATGATGCATCTCCGACTCTGCAACAGCTTCCAAGTGATTGCTGGGCACACTTTGAGATATGGCCTTTTTACACAGAAAGCCTCAAGTACAACCTATAACAGAGGCAAGTAGCATTCAATATGGGGATGGAGATGACATGGCTAGTAGAAAAAAATGTGCAGAAACTGGAATTCCATAACTGAGGTAGGAGTTAAAGTTAACTCACTCTAGTTGGAAGAAACTAGATTATTTTTGTCCAAGAACTCTGGAACACAGAATTGCAGTTTTAGTAATATTTTAGAAATATTTTTAATAAATCAAATAGAGGTTAGTACTATATGACTGGGAAAAAGTGATCTGGGCAACTACAGATCCTCTGTGCAACATCAATAGTGTACAAGGCTTTAGAAAGGAAACGCTAATTAAAGACATGAAAGCAAATGCAAAATGAGTTAAAATACAACAAAATACGCAGTCAACCTAATATCTTCTGTTGAAACATTATCTTCTAGAGAACGGAAATGGCATAAATCTCTTCTCCAGAAGTTAAGAAACAATGATCACATTGAAAACTATCAGTTAAGCAGGAAAAGATGAACATTATTACAATAATGGTGGATACAGAACCAGCTGTATGGCAGATGATAATAGAAAGCTAAGAGAGTTCCCCAAAGACATGACTTGAAACCACAGGGACAGCCAAGGGAATCAACAGCCTGTTCTCTAAGCAGAGACTAAGAGAAACTGGCCTCTTTAGCCAAGGAGAATGAAAGAAAAGATAGCAAAGAAAAGGTGAGATTATTCTTTGTAAATCTATTAGATGAATGAGCACAGGAAAAGAAGAAGTCTTATTTAACCTATTAGATCTTGTGAGCAGAAAAATATATAGGTATAATTATCCCAGAGTGAATTGAGCCTGGAGTGGGGAAAAATGAATCATAAAAGCAATGAGGTTCTCAGGCAGCCCTCCAAAAGGACATGCAAGCAGAGAAAAGTGTCAGCTTTGGAGACTGATCAGCTTTCTTCCAAAAAAGGCTCTCACAGCCTATGACATCAGAGCACTGCTCTCTTCCAGGAGAACCCTTCCAACCCCACAGAGCATCTCTATGCACAGCCAAGCCCTGGGAATCACTTGAGACCTCTAAGCTGGCAGTGTCTAAATTTGTGTATCTGGAAAATGACAGCTGGAGAGGGGTGAGGAGAAGTTCTCAACTCTGAAATTCTCATCTACCCTCTTACCTGAGAGCAAGTGAGTTCACTGGCCTGTGGGGCATGTTACCAGGTCACTGTATTCACTCCTGATTTCTCTAACAGAACTGGGTAAAAAGAAATGATCTTGTGTTTATGCTTTGGGAATACTTCTGTGTTGTCAACATAGTTGTTGACACATGGGTCGACATAGCGCTTAGCGATATGGTGTAGTTGAGAACCATCAGTGTTAGGTTAATGGTTGGACTAGATAATCTTCTAGGTCTTTTCCAACCTTGATGATTCTGTGATTCTGTGATAGTGTCAACAAAGCTTTATTTTAAAGAAAGTTCACTCATGCATCTCAGATTTGCTAAATGTATGGGTCTAAACCAAAAATGACATTAAGTCAAAAAATGTTCTAGCATAGTCTCCTAACACAGAAGCTCACTCTGTTGTTTAGTCAGCTGGCAGGGAATTCCAATGTTGATGTTGATGATTTTGTTCTGTTTGCTTGCACCCAGGCATGCCACAAGACTGTCAAATTTAAGGTAGAAAAGCAAAACACATCCATTTTGCCCTGCACCCAGACATACCACAGAACTGTCTGATTTAGGGCAGGGAGCAAAATATTTTGTAATAGCTCTTTGTTTGGTATAGTTGCATAATAGTATCAAATCTAGAATAACAGTATTCAATCTGCAACAATTAGAAGGAATCACATAAATGGCAACCAGCCACCTGAATGAACAGACCAGATCTGTGAGGAGAGGAGGTATTACTTTGGACCAGACTGGTCCTGGCCTATGGAAAAGTGTATATAAACTCCAGCAAAATCCAGTGGCACTTGGAGAAGACATAAGAAGCCCTCTTCAGTTCCAGTTTCCCTCTTTGAAGAGCTCTCAAGGCTGGCCATCTCAGCCTCAGAGACTAAACCATCAAAGCTTCTGGCCATCAGGGCAGAATCACATTTAGAGTATCTTGTACCTAGGGCTTGACTGGCATGTGTGATTAAGACTTGGTATTTAGTTGTTACAGTACCTGAGTAAAAAAATGGCTTGCTTGAAGTGTGGAGACTTCCCTGGGGTCTCGGAAAACTCCCTTCATGGCAGATCCCAATCCTCTAATAATGACAGTCGCAACACTCCAGTATTGACCCCAGAATCATAGTCCTAGAAACAGATCCTGCAGTACCTGTTAGCAGGACGTGGTGTTGTGATAACACTGACATAGCTGAAAAATTGTCCATTTTTAATACTATATTACCAAACTAGAGTTTTCTAAGATATTTTTCGAAGAGGACAGTAATGAGGAAAGGCAAGAAGGAGATAAAGGCAACTACAATTTCCTTCCTCCCCATTAGCACTACCTGGTAGGAACATATGGCCACGTTATGCGATGTGGTTTCAGACACAAGTTGCACAGTGCATCCTCATCATCTTCAGTTGATTCAGATCAGCATGTAGCAACCTCTGAACATACTGAGAGGTTCAATTGAAAAAATAACTTGGGAACATTAGAACATTATTACCCAAGCAAAAATGGAGGTCAGCTTCACAGTACTGGAGTAGAGCATGCATGAGGGTTGCAAAGGCTTTGAAAGTAAGGACAGGCAGCTCATGTTTGATGCTTAGGAAGAGAGGAATCAAGAAAAGCATAGAGCAGGGCAGCCTTGCTCTAGCAGCATGTCAGGAAAATCATTTGCACAACAGCATCTGGGTCAGAATCAGCAGGGCAAGACTGTAACTACAAAAGCACAGAAGAAGAGCCTGTAATATTTAAGATCCAAGACAGAAAATTACTTTCTACAACAAGATAAAGTCAGAGGCAGCCATATGTCAGAGCAGAAGGGTTAAGATGAGTTCTCATCCTGCCCATAAAAGACCATTTATGTTTACAGAATGTATGTAGCCTTTAGACCAGCTGGACACTGTCTCTCTTTTCATCTTGGAAACATACACAGTGCTTAGACTGTGCCTACACTACTACAGCCCTCTGCCCCAAAAGCAGGACTTGGTCCCCAGTCTAAATGGTGCATACTGACTGACATGTGCTCAAGGTCAGAACCAGGCTAGATCTGGGCCACACACCCAGTGCGTACCCCTGCTCCTGGGTCTCTGTGTCCCATGTGACACACCTACGGCTTTGGCAGATTTGTAGGAGTTTTGAGGGAACAGTAGGGTTCTTTTTAGGTCAAAAGGCCAGAAATAATGATGGTTAGGTTGTGTAAAAATGGTACTTTTATAGCATAAAGTCACTATCACAGACTTAATTCATCATGCCTCCATAACTCATGTCAAGGAGAGCGGCAGGTCCGTAGGCAAGAATTGGGGAACATCTTGCAGGCTGTCTTCTTTCTCCAGAACAGTTCCACATAGCAGCCAGACAAATCTTCTGCAAAGTACAGGGAGCTGTTTTGGAAACAGACTTGAAAGTGGGATGAGCTCCAATGAGCGCTGTTCGTCTACCTGGCAAACAGTGTAATTCAGACCAGCACAAGTACTCCTGAAGTATTTGGTGCAAGGCCAAATTAATATCAGTAACTGAAAATAAAAAATAAATACATTTTCTTTCCTCTCTTCTGTTTCTCCAAGCCTAGTTTTTTATAAAAGCAGCAGGAAGCATCTCTTAAGATCACTACATACTTGTACAGTATGGATAGAGTTTGACAGACATGACCAGAAGTATTTTCATCTCTATGACATTTGTCAGCCAAAATTAATTACAAATGGTATGGCATTTTCTGTCTATGACTAGTATGCTTTTAAGCAGCAAAATTATCTATATGAATTTCTTCTCCATAAGTAGGAAAGCTGGTCTCTAAATTGGGACATACTTATGCTGAAAATTTGCATCTAGGAATGCCAAATGTTGCAGAAGCAAGGAGATTAACACAGAGATTTGGCTTGATACAGCATGCCAAGACAGTGGAGAGAAAATCTTTTAAAAGCTGAGAATACTTAACTCCTTTGCTGATGCTGCAAACCAGTGTGAAAGCACTGAAATGTAGCATGTTTGTTTAGCAGGTGCCATTCACAACAGCAACTGTTGTTGAAAAAGATTCTTAGAAGAACTCTGCCAAGATTTGGTGTACCCATGATTTGACATATCTTCCTTTTCTTCTATTGCTTCACAACATACCCAATTCCAGGTATTTCTTTCTAAATAGATATTTCAATGCTCTTTTTTTCCTAATTAAAAAGGCTAAAAAGATGGCCTAACACTGAAAAGACCAGGGAACTGAATATGGACGTTTCAGCATATGAAACAGAAATAATGTTATTCACAAACAGCTATATTAAGCAACAGGGTTATCATAAAGCTGCATTCATGAGTGTTTGCAGAGTGTTTTGAACTACTTGATTAAACAGCACCTTATTAGTGAAAATTATGATTAATGAGAAGCTTATAACAACAAAGCTCTCTCTGCAAGCACTGCAATAGAAAGAAAGAAAGGAGAACCACATTTCAGATTGGAGTTGCTAAATTAATAATTAATAAATGAAGCTTCACTGAAAGGGTATTTGGAAGGTTTTTATATTACAGGGTTTAAGTTGAACAAAAAGAACATGCACTTTGTTCTGTTATTTCTAGGTTTTTAATAAAACTTTAAAAGCTTATTGTTATTCCTCTTAATCAAAGTAACATTTTACAACATGAGAGAGACGCCAGAGATCAAGATGAAGGGGCAAGTAGGAGCCCCCGAGATCAATACACTCGACTGAGTCTGAGCAATTTTGTTACTCCATTATGTTCCATAAAGCAATCTGGTGCCTCTTCCATCCAGCTGTAATGCTGATCCATTAGAGAAAGAGGAGACATGGTCCTTCTCGTTTATTATTTATAAGACAGGGCATGCACAACTTGTCTGACATCATCCTTGTCACAGCTAATGAGAAACTGAAATAAATCACTTTTGTGGCATCACAGAAGAGATTAAAAAGCTTTTTCAGGTCTAATGATCCATTTTTCTTCAGTAAGGGAGTGCTCTCTAATGTATGTAACCAAATAATTTATTGTATATAATTGTATATGTCCCCAAGTGATGAGCTTTCCACACCACTACTGCTGTTTGGGGGAAGTCCCTGTGTACATATATGTACATTGTATAAACATCAAACAAGCAGTATGATTTAAAGAGATGGGTTTAGCATTGACAGAAGTAACCAAAGCAAACCAGAAAGCACTTAAATTTCTTCAACTCTTAAATCTAATTTGCTGTGGTGGATCAAGACTGTTAGGCTGAGATACCGAATGGCACAGGACTGCTGGGATAACAAGAGCCTACACCAAGAGCCAGGGAAGCGTTTCCAATGCCAGTCCAATATGAACGTGAAGGTAATGAGGTCAAAATTATTTGTTAGTGCCTGGAAAGAGACTCCATGCTGCTATACCGTGCAAAAATCACCCTCCAGTGCACAATCTGTTTCATCTCTTATCTGTGGACTGCTCTAGACGGAGATCATGGCTCAACACATGCTTGTGCTGGTCCCATGAGCGCAAGAGCTTGGCTGCACCTCCGAGCACAAAGGAGTGAGCTAAGAACCTGAGCAGATTTTTCTTCCCTAGCTCTCTTATTTAGAAGCACAGATATGGCCAGGGCCTCCAAACTCACCTTTGGGGACTAGGAGAAAGGTGAAATGCTGGTGGAGGACTAGGGTGGGCCAGGGACACTGCTGTTACAAAAAACCTCATGAGACTTGATGAGAAGTGATAATTCACGTAGGAATTGGCCTGGGATGGAGAAAAAGAACAATATGGAAGGAGAAATTTGAGAAGGGGAAGGTTCACAGGGAGCTGCTTATGGGGAAAGCGCTGTTAGCATAAGCAAGGATTGAGAGCACAGTACTGCAATTCCCCTTCTCTCCCAATGGGTTTCCAGACATCTCCTGACATTAGCAATGTCTTTCATAGTGCGAATGATTTTATGGAACAGGACTCAGTGACAGCTGTTGCCTGCTTGTAAGGCACATCAGACCACTCTGAAGATACTATCATGTTCTCCAGGATCTCAGCTTACATTAGTTAAAACCTAACAATAATTTTGCTGTTAATGCCACAAAGCTCCACCATGTACCATATATAACTAACAAAGAGACAGTCAAGTAAATTGGCCTGTCCTAAAAAAAAGTATAAGCTGTTTCTTTTGCCTCCCTGAAGCTTTAACTAAAACTGGTAATTTAAATATTAACATATTATTTCCTTCTTCATGGGAGACCAGAGCTTTAAAGCTCTGACCTTTACTATTTCTACCAACTGTCTTACCTCAGATAGGTGGTGACTGGGATATGCAATCAGCTGTATCATTCTCCTGTAAGAAAAAAGAAGCTAAACCTTACTGCTGAAAGAGCCTGGGGTACATTCATGCCCCCCTGAGAGGTCACCAGAGGAGCTCAAAACACCTGCCCAATCGCACCCCAAGTGTAATCATTGACTACCAGAAATACTGCCTTATTTTGGTTTCACCTGGGTGGAGACAATTTCTTAAGGTAAGTTTAGGGAAGACATCTAAGCCTCATTTATTTCTAGTCTGACCTTCATGGCTGCACATTTCTTTGCGCATAAACACATGTAGGTGTTCACAGGCAGTGTTAAGCCTTCCTTCTTTACACAGGTCTGGTGTACCTCCATCACAACCAACAACATACTTGCTAAAAATTCCAAGCAATGACTGTCTTCTATTGAGCTGGTCAAAAAGAAGAAGAAAAATTCTAATAAACTAGACCACCCATTTAAAGATTTAGATCAAGGCTGCTAAAATGCAAATATATCCATGCACACACTTATTAGAAAAATCTGAATATGATCTACAGAGAAAACCTAATGCACGAAATTAATGTGCGATGTTATATTTCTTAGCTGAGGCAGAAATAATTGCTGAATATGTGTATAAAAAAATATTGCTGAACTAATTCAAACTTATTTCTAAAAAGATTAAATCTTCCAAAAGATCAAATACTTCAAAATCTGACATGCATTTTTTCAATTCCGTGTGTTATTCCAAACTAGACATTGTTTAAACTCTTCAAGAAACTGCTCTTTTGCATTACAAAAACTTCCACTTTTGTATATTTTAACATAAAAACTCATCCAGTATTTTAGAAACCATGCTTTTGAGAGCAGGGTCCAAGCAGCCCCCCAACACTGTGAAGCACAATGACCACTGGCTAATTTTAGGTATGTGGTATATCAGTTTTCCTGGAAGTGCTCCTGTGTTTCCACTGACATTACAGAGAGCCTCAGGCAAGCAGAGTCCTAACTTGGGCATCTTAGATACTTCGTATTATTTTTCTGTGAATCTGGTCCTGTTGCCCTGCAGGCTATTAAAAAATCATGTCTGAGAAACAGGAAAACAATTAAGCAAGACGGACAGAGAAAGAAAAGGTTTTCCATTTGGCCCTAAAAATGCTAAATTCACCCCAGTGTAATTCTGCTGAAAACAATGGAAGTACACAGGAGCTGAACTTTTCCCACTGTATTCACACAACAATAGTCAGCCTATAAAACAATTTTATCTAATTAAATTATGTCATGGTCCTGCACATTTTCAGTATGGGAACAGAAATTCTCTATATGGGATTGGATTTTTGTATTCTTTTTGTATTCTCACAACCCTTAAATGACAATGCAAATGATTACTCTCTTAATCTTCGGAAATCCTGTTTCCAACCAGAGATGTTGCTTGGTGTTGAGAGGGTGAAAATCCTGACACAGGAGACGAAGGGACAAGAATCGAACACTGACAATACCACAGCCTCAGCATCCACATTCACCACTGGAGCACTCCCTAGGTAACAGTATTTTGTTATAAGCTCATTAAGGGCTAAATTGGGCCTCTTATAATTCAGTTTCTGGTAGCAAGCAATAAGAAGGTGTTTTGCAAATAAACAGCTGACAGAGCTGTAATACCTCTGAGAATACAAGGTGAGGGCAACTCCAAAAGCAGTGATGGGAAAACTTCCCTGTAGGTTCCTCAGTGTAAGGGATGCTCTGCCTTACGTCCCCATTGAGGTGATCAGTGTGATGGGGGCAGAAGTGCGGGCATCAGCATCAGGAGCTGCAGTTCTGCCAGGTCCCAAAAGAAATGCACAAAAGAATACTCCTCCTTGCATCAACTACTCTCCTCCTTAACATGCCAGCACAGGCTTCTCATCGCAATTACCCCGCTGTTACCTCCCCTGCTACTGGAGTGAGATTTCTCAGCAGTTTCTGCAGCAGCTGTGTAAGTACCAAGGTACAACAGCAGAAGCCATCACATAGGTGATATTCTTTGGCTTAGAGCAAATCATCATATACAGTACTTCAACACGTGAAAGCAAAATTACTGTTGTAATAAAATAAAAAAGAAAATACTCATTACTTAGTTTTTTACTCTGCTGACATGCATAGTTTTAGCTACAATAAAAAATTTTGCCTGATTACCAAAAAAACTTGCTGAGAAACACAGAGCAGTAAACTTGTGCTAGCTCTGCTTTTTTACTTGTTTTTAAAGCTGTACTAGATCATTAGGGCACATGCAGAATAAAAAGCATCAAATCATTTGCCAAAGAACAAGGCATTGGATTGCCATAACAACAAATGTTTACATTTAAAAATATGTACTGACCAAAGATAGGAAAATTTTCATTCCTTCAAGTAATAAATCATACTTGGCACTCTCTTTGGGAGAGCTATGTTAAGAACCGGTCTCCCAATGGTAACACACAAAGCTATTGGAATTTCATAAGCTTTCTACAACTGCATACAGAAGAAAAATTAATAATAGAGTACTTGGCATAATGTAAGTTTGTGTAACAAGTAATTCTATGATTTTTTAAAATTAAGTCAGTCATTGTAGCATGAAAATGTATTGTGTATCCCAGTGCTTGAAGGCAGCACTGAAATTCAGAGAGGCCTTTGCACAGGGAGGGTGGTACTGCAGCAATTTGCTAGCACATCTATAGAGCAGAGCCCAGACAAGCCATCAGGAAAGGAGAACAAGCTCGTGTGCAAATTCTATGCTTCACCCACCCTGCCAGCGCACTGCAGCTCGTGAGTCTCCCCAGAATCCTGTAGAGACACAGACAATGCAGTTATTTGCCTAAATACACTATTAAACGTGTCACAGTCAATCCTTTTTCCACCTATGAGCGCTAAAAGCTATCGGGATACCCATAAAACATCTCTCACAAACAACTGCAGTGACCACGGGATCTGCTATTGAGCTCATACTTACAGCATCAGCCAGGAATAAGCTCAGTATTTAACTATTTCTTCATAAACTGCTTCCACATGCTTGTCTGCTCATTGTGCCATTTCTTCCATTGGTTGCTTGTGTTTGACAGCATCTGGACTGTAAAACGACCCTTTTCCCCTCTTTTGCGAAATCAGCAGGCTGCAGAGAGATGCGTGACCACTGCTGCAGCCTCAATGTATCCAAACAGCCCAATGCAGCAGAGGCTTTAGCTCCCCCTTCCCAGCGTGTCTTTTTTTATTTTTTTGTGTGCCTTTTTTTTTTTTTTTTTTTTTTTTTAAAGAGATATGGTCCTCACTAACCTCAGGTTTCAGGAGCACAATACAAACTGCAGGCACGGGGTAGCCATCAGATGGAGAAGGACACCAAGACAGAAGGCCAGAATAACACATTTTGAAGAGATGCTACTCAAGGCATAACATGTATTTGAAGTAAGCATTTCCTGTAACAGATCCAATTTTGTGGTCTGTTCTATTTAATTCAAATTTACTTCCTGACATTTTTCTGCATTATTTCTTCACTTTTTGCATTTCCTTCAGCTTATAAAATAGAAATAACAGATTTTCTACCTATTTCATGCTTGAACTATCCTGCTGTGTCAAAGAACATTTACATTTTCAAAGAATGTTTACATTTAAAATGTTCATTATTTGAGGAAGTCCCCTCTGAAAACTTCTGTCTGTATAGCAGCTTTAGTAAATACCCTTACTGTTCTGCCTCTGCCTCTCTCCTTTACCAACAGTGTGGTATGCTCACAGTCTTTAGGCCTGCCTTAGATTAATTTCATCGGTGCTGATTACATCAAGACTCAAGACCGTGTGCTACCAGTAGCATCCTGGGTTTGGTTTCTCTTTTTCAAGTTGGCACAGGTAGCTGTTAGCACTTACACATTTTAAAATTTAGCCCCTTATGTACTTCACACTCCATATTCATGTGATCAAGTCTACATAAAGCAGACCTCAGAAGAATCGGGGATGTCAGATACAACCTTTAACAGAAACAAAGATTGGACCATTTAAGGCATTTCTAAGATTTTTCATTCGCTCACCTTAGTCACTCATATTAACCTGTCAGGTTGCCCTCCAAGGAAAACCAAGAAACCTTTCCTTTGAGAGCTCTTCTAATCATGCCAGTCCTGCTGCTTTGAATTCTACATATCAATGCAAATTGATGCCACTCCCCATGGTCCAGCAACCCACAGCCAGAAATATGTCCTTCCAACCCCTGCCAGTCTTCATTTAAAATGCTATACTAACATAGCACTTTACAAGAACTTCAGGACTGGCTGAAAGTGTAAGATTAGGGATTTCTAGGGAGTCTGGAGCTCTCTTTTTCCTCTGCAGTCCTTGGCTGCACAGAAGATGGACTAGAAATAGCTTGTCTACAGGATAATGCCAGCAGAGGGAGAGAAAACAAATACTGATAGAAAGAAAACAGTGCTATTGCAGCTTCACACAGACAGAGGACTCCTCCTTAGAGAACTCCTGGACTTTACTATGACTCTGCTGCTTTTGATTAAAAAAACCTCTTTTCCTGCCAAGGAGCTGAGACTGACTTCTCTCATGTTGAAGGTTAAAGTAACAACTGCAAACACTAAGAGGCATCTGCAGCGTTGTATAAAAGGACATATTAATCTTCCAAGGAAAAAAAGCTTGTTTCATGTTAAAGTACATCTGATAGTAAGTGAATTTGTGTTATCACAAGCAGTTTACCAGAGGAGGCCAATATCCTTATATTTGAAGTCCTGATGATGAGAAGTCAAGAGGTATTGAGCATAAGTAAGCATCCAAACTGGCCCTACAATATTACTTTTTGTAGCACTGAGATCAGGGAAAACACATTTTTCTGGTCATCACATCTCACCTTTACCAAAGTTGTGAATGGTCACAGTAAGAAACCCTCTCTGAGTTCAAGTAAACAAAAGGACATTGTAACCAGGCAGAGCAGACTGTCTAGCCAGGAAAACATGCAGTGCCAGTCTCCAAAACATTGCCCAGCTGGATAAGCTCCTGCAGCACAATGTTCTCACGCAGCTGTTGTGTTGCTCCTAAGTTTAGCTGGTCAAAGCATTGGCTCCAACACAGTGGCATGCTGAGAACGACACCTCGCTTCCCAAGCAGGGCACACATGTCAGCTGCAACTGCCCGGGGCCATGCTGGCTACATAGATCAGTAGGGTGGCATCAGCCCTGCTTATCAATGTCAGACACTGAAAGCAGAAAAAAATCCATATAGGGGGGTGTGAATGAAGCCATGGATGACACAGGAAGCATTGCAAGGATAGAAGGCCGTGGGGGCCAGGACATTGAAAAGAGAATGCTTTTAAAGTATTCTCCCACAAAGTGCTCAAATACTTTTTAAGCAACAGGCATGAATCCTCCTCCTTTGAAATTCCCTTCCTAGAGTGAAAAAATAGATTAGGAACTGCTAGCATTATTAGCAGTCTTCTTATGGAAGATTGTCAGCTGAGGGCAGCCCTGTGTCTGGAAACTAAGCCTGAAAGAGCAGCTGGGCTTCCCGTGGGAAGCAGGTGAAGGGCAAATTTCCCCTCCAGGGACATTTTAAAACAAAGGCAAAAATAAGTATTTGATTGATGAATTCATCATCCCAGCTGTGAAAATCAAGTAAAATTAGAAGGCTTATTGCTGCTGCTGAGTTTAGTATGACTTTTATTGGTGCTGACATGGGTGAGGTGCAGCCAGCTACTCAGATGGGTCGCCCACGGGGCTGATGCCTTATAAGTTCACCCGTCTCCTCCCTCAGCCAGAGCCATTCTTCTTAACTCTCTGCCTCTTTTATTTCACCTTCCTCCTCCCTAAATGGGACACCTCCGCTCACACAACGCTGCTGCTGCCGGTGTCAGTGGCCTCTGCACAGTGCCCACAAAGGGAGAGGCACAAAACCACATCCCCTGTGCCCCTCGGGTACTCACCGCCATGCAGAGCAGTGGCTGTGGCAGGGTGGGGAGAGCTGGGCTCCCACTGGGCAGCACTGGGCTGGGGGCAGCCAAAACCACGCACTGTCACTCACCCCTGAAACACACTGTGCTGCTGCAGCGCTCCAGGCCAAGCAAATGGTTTCATCATCCACATGAAGCCCACAGCCATCACCATAATGAGGGGAGCTGAAATCTTCCTCGGATGGCAAAGTATTGCATTTAGGTAACATACTCAGTTCAGAAGTTATAAGGGAGCTTTGACTGCTTTACCTTTGTGGAAAATCTCAGAAGAGGTGACCCAGCTGTTACAAGAAATATGAAACAAAATTCAAAATCTTAACCACAGTTAATTTTTATAGACAGAGCTCTAATTTCTCCACAATTTGTTTAATTTTTTCCAGGCATTGCAAGAGAAAATTAGAAGAGCCGAAGCCCAACTAGAATTTAATCTGGCTACTGACTTAAAAGACAATAAAAAATGTTTCTATCAACAAAAGGAGGACTAAGGAGAATCTCCATCCTTTATTGTATGCAGTGGGAAAACATAGTGAAAAAGAACGAGGAAAAGGCTGAGGTACTTCATGCTTTCTTTGCCTCAGTCTTTAATGGTAATACTAGTTGTTCTCTGGGTACCCAGGTCCCTGAACTGGAAGACAGAGACGGGGAGCAGAAAGAAGCCCCCATAATCCAAGGGGAAGTGGTTAGCGACGTGCTACACCACTTAAGACACACACAAGTCTATGGGGCAGGATGGGATCCACCCAAGGGTACTGAGGGAGCTGGCAGAAGTGCTCACCAAGCCACTTTCAATCATTTATCAGCAGTCCTAGCTAACCAGGGAGGTCCCAATTGACTGGAAGTTGGCAAATGTGATGCCCATCTACAAGAAAGACAGGAAGGAGGATCCAGGGTACTACAGGCCTGTCAGTCTGACCTCGCTGCCAGGGAAGGTTATGGAGCAGATCATCCTGAGTGCCATTATGCGGCACGTACAGGACAACCAGGCAATCAGGCTGAGTCAGCATGGGTTTATGAAAGGCAGGTCCTGCTTGACTAACCTGATCTCCTTCTGTGACAAGGTGACACACTTAGTGGATGAGGGCAAGGCTGTAGATGTTGTCTACCCAGACTTTAGTAAAGCCTTTGACACCTTTTCCCACGGCATTCTCCTAGAGAAACTGGCTTCTCATGGCTTGGACTGGTGGCCAGGCCCAAAGAGTTGTGGTGAATGAAGATTAAACCCAGTTGGCGGCTGGTCACAAGTAGGGTTCCCCTGGGCTCAGTATTGGGGCCAATTCTGTTTAGTATCTTTATCAGTGATCTGGATGAAGGGATCACGTGCACCCTCAGGAATTTTGAAGACAATACCAAGCTGGGCGGGAGTGTTGAGCTGAGTGTTGACGGTCAGAAGGCTCTACAGAGGGATCTGGACAGGCTGGATCAATGGACCAAGGCCACTTGTATGGGGTTCAACAAGGCTAAGTGCCAGGTCCTGCACTTGGGTCACAACAACCCCATGCAATACTACCAGTTTGGGAGTGTCTGGAAAGGTGTCTGGTGGAAAAGGATGGGGGATGTTGGGTGACAGCTGGCTGAATATGAGCCAACAGTGTGCCCAGGTGGCCAAGAAGGCCAATAGCATCCTGGCTTGTATCAGAAATAGTGTGACCAGCAGAAGTAGGGAAGTGATCTTACCCTGTACTTGGCACTGGTGAGGCTGCACCTTGAATCCTATGTTCAGCTTTGGGCCCCTCACTACAAGAAAGATATTGAGATGCTGGAGCATGTCCGAAGGACAGCAAAGCTGGTGAAGAGTCTAGAGCACAAGTGTTATGAAGAGTGGCTGAGGGAACTGGGGTTGTTTAGCCTGGAGGAAAGGAGGCTGAGGGGACACTTTATTGCTCTCTACAACTCCCTGAAAGGAGGCTGTAGTGAGGTGGGTGTCAGTTTCTTCTCCCAAGTAACAAGCAATAGGACAAGAAGAAATGGGCTCAAGTTGCAGCAGGGGAAGTTTAGATTGGATCTTGGGAAAAATTTCTTCACTGAAAGGGTTGTCAAGCATTGGAACAGGCTGCCCAGGGAAGTGGTTGTGTCACCATCCCTGGAGGATGATGTGTAGATGTGGTGCTTAGGGATGTAGTTTAGTGGTGGACTTGGCAGTGCTAGGTTAACAGTTGGACTTGATGATCTTAAAGGTCTTTTCCAACCTAAATGATACTATGATTCTATGATTTTAAGATCGTACTCCTCAGCTTGTGGAGGAAAGCCAGCAATTTCCTGTTTAATCAATCTCCCCAGCCCCTGGCATTCCCAACCTCAAATTAAAGGGGATAAAAATGAAGCTTGATCATAAAACCTTCCTGCAAAATCCGTTAGTGACCTGCACTATGTAAGAGCAAAGATTAAGAGGGCTCTTTGAAGTCAATGAATGTTCAACAGATAACTAATTAGTGACATTTAAAGATAAGCCAAATTGTTGACAATCTGAATTACTTTCTTAAAATATCAACAGCAGTGGGAGGGTTTTTATCACGAGATTAAATATCTAGGACTGTGTTAGTTGGATATTGTAGTAAGATCATTGTAATATTTAGAACAGCAAACACTTCAGTACAGCCCATCCAGCTGTCCCAAGTGACACATGTGGTTTAAAGGCGCTGCAGGAAAAAGAAGTTTAAAAAAAACAAGAAAGATGGGAAAGAGGTGATCTAACTGAAAAATGTCCAGTACAGTGAGTGCCAAAGACTCCCAAGTTTGATTCTTTTTTAAGTTAAAATAGTGATTTCTACATTTTGTAATTGATCATATCTGCAGTAGACCTCTTCTTAACCTTGATAAAAAGACAGACATGTTAAAAATTAACATTTCTAGGCTGTGGTCCAGGATGATTAAAATACCATCTTGCCCAGGCTATTAGTGCCATAACAATTATAATGCCAGCAAGGCCAGGCTATTAGTGTTTGGGTGATTAAAATACCAGCCTGGTCTTCTAGAGCCAGAGTGATTAGTATGTTGCCAGCCCAGGCTATTAGTGTGAGTACACCAATGGTGTGGATTTTTATAGTCCTTTGAGAATTTAATTTAGGCTCAGATTAGCTTGACATGCTGCTTTTTCATTAACTATACTTTTCATCATTGAAATATATATATGCATATTTTAAATATACATGGAATTACAAGAAAAATATGTTTTGGTGCATTTGTATCACCATGATAATGGAAAATTTAACATTAGGAGGAGTCATGAAAAGACTGAATTATCAAGAATTCCAAGCAGGGAAATTAAAACGATGATGAGATGTATTCACCCTCTAACTCAAATGTAAATGCCAGCTCTGTCAGTCCATGGCATGAAGCCCGGCCAGAGCTGTGCAGCCTGACTGACCCCATTTGCCCAGGGCAGTAGATGTATTCACTACTACAGTGCAGTGCAGCCCTCTCGGTTTCCTTGAGGCAAGTGGGAAACAGCTGATGTGAAGAACTGGCTTTGACATCAAGTGTTCAAATTCAGGAGATGGGCTTTTTCTATGATTAATACTGGCAACAGCAATGGAGGGGCAAAAGTCTATGTTAAGGGCAAAAAGACTGTGGAAGGTGCACTGGCAGAGACCTCAGGTCAGGCTCCCCAGCGAGGTGGGACCATGAAGAACCAGCTTTGTAAAAGCAGATACTTACAGGAGGCTGAAGCCGTGTCATAGCAGGTAGTTGAGCTGTAGCACTCAGACAATCAGTGTAAAACTCAGAATTGCATCTACACTGCTTCTTAGGCACAGTATAGGGCTCATATATATATATACACTATGTACTATATATATTCATATATGCATATTGACTGTTTACTGCTACTTTTTATTTCCTGTCTTTTCAACAACTATCCAGATATCCATGTGGTCTTATCCTGTGACACTTAAAATTCCTTAAAAACCTTTGGTAGTGAACTCAAATGCCTTTGGAAATCCAGGTAGACAGAATTTCCAATATCCCTATATGCTGATTCTCCCAATTCAAGTAGGTATGTGAGGTACGATTTGCACTTATAAAATCCATGTTGACTTTTGCCCAATGCCATAGTTATTCATGTGTCCTCTAATTTTATTCTTTATTAGAAATCTTGTGAAACTGTCCTGTACAGATACTGAACACACCAGTCTGTAGTTCCTCAGCTCCTCTTGGAAACCTTTCTGAAAAATAGTCTCATCAGTCACTTGCCAGCCCTGTGGGAACTAAAGGGGTTTGAAGCCAAAATTACAAGCATGAACAGTCATTCAGGTATTTCATTCCCAAGTTCTTAAATGAACTTCTTTTTGAAAATGTCTGTGTGAAACATCTGGCCCTGGTAATTTGTTACTCTTCATTTTATCTACTGTTCAACACATACTTAACTTCAAGGCAGCTACTCTGTGCAGTTTCCATCCGGAAGGATGCCAGCATGGAGATTGGCCTGTGTTGTGTTGTGGTTGAACATAGATGTAAATAACTGATTCCGCCTTTCCTGCTGTGGACTTAGTTTTTTTGTTCACCATCGAGGAGCTTTGTGGGAAGTGTTTGGGAAACTGGGTAGAATTAGTTTTGTGCTCTTGCAGGTTGTTCCTCAGTAATCAGCTCAGAGCTGTGTCACTTCCCATCTTGGTTTATTTATGAAAGGATATTTTCCTACATGAGTAGATGTTTCACCTAAGCAATGGTAGCTAATACCTTCTTAAACATGACGTCAGATAGAGCATAAGATAGGCATGAGCTAGCATGAATCATTATGTTCAACAGTCAGAGCAGAGTCATGTTTAACACATTATCTGCCATGATTTACATGCCAAAGAAATATGCTCAGGAGAGAAAGATGAAAAGATCCATATGTAACAATTTCCAGACACCTCAACAGATATAAGTAAAGCTATGGAAGACATTTCAAGGATCTCGCATCTTTCTCTCTTGTACCTGCTCGCCAGGGATCATGACAGAACAGAAGAGCCGGCTGGGTGAAATGAGGGGTATTAAACTGGGTTTTGAAGACAGACTGGTAGCATGAGTCAGACCGCAGTGTCAACAAGCCTGCACTCTGCCTCCATCCTGCAGTCAGAGAAAAGATTTTTAATTATTATGATAAACAATAATAAAATAACCTATAAAACATGCATACATTATATATTGTGTATATATTTGGTATATAAATATATAAAATGTACTTTTGTGTATTTTATTTATAAATATGTTTCTTTAAAAAATCTATAAAACTATTTGATAATCATAATCATTACCATAAAGGTTGTTGATAACCATTATCTGCTGGTGTGATATGGCTGTGAAGAAGGAAAGTGAGATCTACAGGAAACAGAAAATAGTAAGTTATTAGTGAATGAGAGCTATTTGCAAGGTTCGACATGATTCTGATTTGATCCTGATTAAGCAGGATGCCAAGAAGATGCAGAGAACAGATTCAGAGAAGCACTAGCAATACAGTTATAAAAACAACATTCACCTTGAAAGAAGATATTACACCTGCTTAATTTGTTTATCAAAGGAAGGTGAAGAGAAAATATGACTGATCATCAGCAATACCCATGGATAGCCAAGAAGCAGAAGATATTTTTAAGCTACTGGACAGTATTAATTTCTCATTCAAAATGGTCTACTCATTTTTTCATGCATTTTTTCCTTTTTTGTGTGGCTATTCCACATTTCATTTTCACATTTTTTAGCAGAAATCGATCCTTGAGCATAAAGTTAAGCATTTCCTTCTCAAACAACATTCCTAAATCAGTTTTCACAACCTTCTTGATAACCAGCTTTGCCTTTAACCTCCTGTTTCATCTCGGTCGTGCACCAGTGTATTGGTCTTGGTATCAGGAAGCTCACTCACGGGGAAAATCTTGTTCATCTTCCCTTATCTGCTTTTTGTCCAGCTCAAGAGCTACTCCCTTTCATTTTTTAGTTTCTCTCATGTTTTATTGTGTTTAGGCTCTACCTACAAGTCAGTGGTCTTTTATTTCTGACCTCTAGTATTTCATACTAGTTAAGTATAAATGGAGTTCTTCTCCCACCTTTCCTCCTCTACCTCCCCTTATCCCTTCCCCTGAAATCAGTTAGAGGGTCCAAAGCAATCATTTCAGGAAGTTGTTCCCAAGGGGGTGAAGACCAGATTTCTCCATGATCTGCAGAAACATCTCAGCCCTAAGCAGGATTTTTCTTAGGATTTTGCTGCTAACCGGCCTTACTATTTCTCTTCTACTACCTATCATCTGGCTACACAAACACATAGGAGGCAAAACAGAAAGGAATGGTCAATGGCCACCACAGCCATGGGCCACAGAGAGCCCTGAAGTCGTGCTGACAATTTTCCGTGATAATCTTGTAGTGATGCTATCTGTCACTTCTCATTGTCAATGAATATTTTTATTTACCGGGAAGTGTAGACTCTCTTAAGGGATTAGATGTTAGATGGAGTTCTCAAATAAAATAAATAAATAATACAATGATAAATAAAATAATGAATAAAAAGATTTTTTAAAAATCCTATAAATAGCATAATGACCGTAGTGGCACCCCTACCTCTGATGCTGTCACAGCCCTCAGGCTCAGTGGTAACACTGTACTCAGGAGCACTCTGCAGCTGCTTCATGATGTTTCCTAACAGCCTGTGATTTGACCCATAGTGAGCCTAGCAGACTGATCCTATCAAAAATGTCAGACCCAAAAGCTTCCTTTCTGTTAGTTACCTAAGACAGGTGTACCAGAAAAAACTGATTTCACAGGACACCATCTCTAATAGGTGCTCTGGTATTTTCTTTCTTTCAAAGGTACTTCTCACTGCTGCACGTCTCTCAGGCAATGATTGCCTGATGGGTTTGTACCAGAGTTGTTTCTAGGTCTCCTCTAGCAACACTGCACTGCGTTTCTAGCTACTCCCTAAGAATATGAAACTTTAAGGCTGGTGCTTGCTTTATTTGTTTAGATTTTTGACTGTTTACAACATCGGCTACTGACTTTTTGATAATGCCCACTCTGTATTATAATCTGCTGTGGTTGCAATGTAAGGGTGAGAAGAATTTATATCCTTAACCTGGTCATCCCTATAAACATACGGATTCTCTTCATGTATGTGCATTTTGTTAGCCACCCTAATTTTCTAGGTCTAAATGAAGTCCTCTGGAAGCCAACAGGCATTTCTTCAAGGAGTATCAATTCAACTAAGCCTCAGCTTCTCTCTGCCCTGAGTAACATCTGACTACCAACATAGCACTTCCAACATCTGTTTAGGTTATCGTAGGCTGGTATCAGGACCCTAACATGCCTTTCCTTGGCTTATTCCTTCCTGAATCAAGGCTTCCATCAGCTGCCACGCCAGTGCATTTGGAAGTTCTTCCATGCACAGCTCTGTTGATGCCCATAAACCCTCACACAACTCAAAGCCTGCCGAAAACTAGGGCAGTTGTTGCTGAGTGGTTGGGAGGCATATTATTCAATATGCCAGAAATCATGATGGAAATCACACTGATGTTGGTCTATCAGACAGCTAGGATAACATGTCCTCAGTTTTGGTGATAGATAATGATTTCTTTTCAGCATTCTTGTAAGTGACTTCAGATTAATTAACATTCTCACTTTCAGTTTTCTAGCCATCACTGGGTTTGGATCCACTTTATCACAACACTGCATCTTTCAGGCGCTCCACCAGAGCTAATGGAACATGTGTTTTGGTGGACTTATGCATTATACTCACACAGGATGTTGGAGCCGACACAGCTCCATTTTGCTGTGCCCTGAACCAAAATCTATTTTGCTGTGATTAGCACAATCCTGATCCCAAGCTATTAAGCTCTGCTGAGAGGCAAAGTATATTAGCTTAGGCTGTATGCCACATAAACACTTGGAGCAGGGAAAGAGTGAGCTCATGTTCGTCTGCAAAAAGTCATGTAGCTGTATCCATTGCCTACATGCATGGATCTATTTCTAATTAAATTTTATGGATGACACCAACTGGGGGGGATTAGTGAATACACTTGAGAGCAGGCCATCCAGAGGGACCCAGACAGGCTGGAGGAATGGTCCAAACTTATGAAACTCAAGGACAAATGCAAAGTCCTGTTCCTGGAAAGGAGGAGCCCCTGGTGCCATCACAGGCCGATGCTGCCTGGCTGGGGGCAGCTCTATGGAGGAGGCCCTGGGGGTTGGTGGACAGCAAGCTGAGCATGAGCCAGCAGTGACCCTAGCAGCAATGAAGGCTAACAGCATATTGGACTGTGTGAACAGGGGCAGAGCCAGAGACCAAGGGAAGAGATTAACCCTTTCTACTCAGCATTCATTAGACCACACCTAGATTACGGCATCCAAATTTGGGGCCCCAAACACAAGAGAAACATTGACTAACTGGATTGAGTTCAGCAGAGGCCACCAAGGTGGTGCGGGCTGGAGCACTGGCCCTATGAGGAGAGGCTGGAGGAGTGGGCTTGTTCAGCCTGGGCAGAGATAGCTTCAGAGGACCTAACAGCAGCTCCCAGTGCCAACAGGCAGATCACTGAGGAGAAAGAGCCGGGCTCTTCACAGCAGTGCTGAACAGGAAGATGAGAAACAGCAGGTATATGTTGAAAGAAGAGAGGTTAAAACTGGTATACTGGTTTTGGCTGGGATAGAGTTAAGTTTCTTTATAGTAGTTTGTATGGAGCTATGTTTTGGATGCTGAAAACAGTGTTGATAACACAGGGATGATTTAGTTACTGCTGAGTAGTGCTTATACAGCCTCAAGGCCTTTTCTGCTCTTTGGACTGCCCCGCCAATGAGTAGGTTGGGGGTACACAAGAAGCTGGGAGGGGACACAGCTGGGACATCTGACCCCAACTGACCAAAGGGATGTCCCAGGCCACATGGCATCATGCTCAGCAATAAAACTAGGGATGGAGGCTGGCAGGGAGGCCACTGGTCAGGGACTGCCTGGGCATCAGTTGGTTGGTGGTGAGCAATTGTTTACATTTCATCACTTGTTTGTTTTCTTAGGTTTTATTTTCCTCTTTCTTTGCTGTTTTGGTGCAGTTTTTTTTCCTTGCATTTTTTTTTAAATCTTTTTCATTATTAAACTGCTTTTATCTCAACTCACAAGTTTCTTTCTCACTTTTTCTCTTCAGATTCTTCTCCACATCCCACTGGGGGGGAGTGAGCAAGTGACTGTGTGGTGCTTAATTGCCAGCTGGGGTTAAACTATGACAACTGAGTAGTAGTTTTTTCCCCATGAGGACACCCAAGCACAGGCACAGGTTGCCCAGAGAGGTGATGCACTTTCTGGCTTTGGAGGTTTTCCAAACGTTTCCTTCATCCTGACTGGATGAAGCCCTGATCAGCCTGGTCTGACCTCAGAGCTGACACTGCTGTGAGACAAGGTTGGACCAGAGGCCTCCTGCAGTCCCCCCTACTTAAATTATCCTGCAGTTCTGTGATCCCATGATCCTCCATGTCCATTCTCTTGAAAATGTGTCCCTCCAGTCCATTAAAATTCTGGGCAGACATCACAGCAACGGGTCCACTTCCCTCCTGCCGTGCATGCAGAGCCACTTCTTACTGTAACTTGTACCTGTTTGCAGTACAACCTCAGCACTGTAGCTGCACTTCAGCAAGGTGGCTGAAACAGCTTTCTTTGGAAGCTGAGTAGGATAAGCATCTTCATCCCTCCTTATGAGTAGTTCTTGATTAAAAGCAAAACAAATGAAAAAAACCCTGCACTTTTACTTTCACATAAGCAAACAGGTCAAAAAAGAATGATGAGACCCCCTTTATCTCTCCATTAGGAAGCTTAAATTGGAATCTGGGATATCTGCCTTGAAGACCCACATGTAGGATCATTTCCATAAAATACTCTAGAAGACAATGAAAAACTCTATGAGTAGTATGTGAGCGTACATTTGTATGTGATGTTTTCAGATTGCCTCAAGGATGGTTCTGGTCATGGCTAAAGAGTTTTATTCCCAGACCAAATGGATTGTTCATAATTTTTTTAAAAACTGGAATCAAGAAGTTGGACTAGATGATCATTGTATGTCCCTTACAACATAACCATTCTATTCTAAGTACTTCAAGTGTTGTTCTTCACGCTCGTGGTTTAGGTATTTTTGAGGGAAAAAAAAAAAAAACCACAACCAGAATGCAATGAAGAAAACAAGAAATATTAAATTATATAAGCATAAAACCACATTATTTTTTTTTGACTCCACAAAGCCAGTATCACAGGAAGAGAGAAAGAATTGCATCATTACTGCCTGAGGAAGGGTGAATCACAGAATCATTCAGGTTGGAAAAGACCCTTGGGATCATCGAGTCCAACCATCAGCCCTACTCTACAAAGTTCTCCCCTACACCATATCCCCCAGCATCTCATCTAAACGACCCTTAAACACATCCAGGGATGGTGACTCCACCACCTCCCTGGGCAGCCTATTCCACTGTCTGACCACTCTTTCTGGGAAAATTTTTTTCCTAACGTCCAGTCTAAACCTCCCCTGTTGCAGTTTAAAGCCATTCCCTCTTGTTCTGTCACTAATCAACCTCTCTGCAATGTCCTTTCAGGTAGTTGCAGAGAGTGATGAGGTCTCCCCTCAGCCTTCTCTTCCTCAAACTGAACAGTCCCAGTGAAAGAGCACGTCCCTCAAACTGGGATGGAAAATCTCTTCTGTTGGGACTGTGTGTCACTGAAAGGACTGAAAATTATATATACACAATGAATATAGGCAGCAATTACCCAGAATGAATGTTCATACAGTATGTTTTTAAAGTCCAGGCACGTTTATACCAGCACTGTCATCGGTCACAGCATCGTTTAATTTCTTGCTAACCCGCCCTTGCCCTCGGCTGTACCGGCGCGCAGAGCTCTGCTGCCCGGCTCGGGGGGCTGCTCCCCGCCCTTCCGCCACCGGAGGGCGCCCCAGCCCCGCCAGCAGCCCGGCGGCCCGGCGGCACGGCGGCGCGGGGCGGGGCGCGGGGCCGGGCGCGGCCCCTCCCGGGACACAGGGCAGGGCAGGGCCGCGCCCTCGGGCCCGCCGGGCAACAGCGGCCTGTGGGGGCTGGAGCGAGACACTTCCTCAGACCTGGGGGGTCTAAAATTAAGCACCCAACGATGAGACTGGGTTTGTTGCTTTTTCTCCTCCTCAACGAACGCATTCCCATCGGAATGCTGCGGGGTAGCATCCAGCAGAGAGCGGAGTCTGCTCGTAGCTTGTCCACAGAAGTGTGTCATTGTGTTTGGAGCTCTGTTACATGAGAAGGTATTTAAAAGAATGGTATTTGCAGACTCCTGCCTCGTGGTCTCATCTTTGCAGTTATATGGCCTGTTTCAAAGACTGAAGCTGTATATGTTGTTCTTTTAATAGAAAGTTTAAAAAGACTAACAAAACTAGAGCTAGAAAAAATGGCATTGACCAAATACTCAGAATAATTCAGAAAAACATTCTGTCTCTGATCACAGAATCACAGAATCAGAATCACAGAATCATTCAGGTTGGAAAAGACCCCCCCCTACTCTACAGTAAAGTTCTCCCCTACACCACATCCCCCAGCATCTCATCTAAACGACCCTTAAACACATCCACCACCTCCCTGGGCAGCCTATTCCACTGTCTGACCACTCTTTCTGGGAAAAATTTTTTCCTAATGTCCAGTCTGAACCTCCCCTGTTGGAGCTTAAAGCTGTTCCCCCTTGTTCTGTCATTAATCACCTGTGAGAAGAGACCAGCACCAACCTCTCTGCAATGTCCTTTCAGGTAGTTGCAGAGAGTGATGAGGTGTCCCTTTAGCCTTCTCCTCCTCAAACTAAACAGTCCCAGCTCCTTCAATCACTCCTTATAAGATTTCCTATAAGATCAATGAGACCTCAAATAAACCCAATTACTGTTACTTCTCTCCAAAGTTACTTTTAAAATTATAATGGAAGTGCAAACGTCTTGGTGTCTTCTTTTCACGCAGTACTTGCCATATGCTTTCACTGAAGCATATTCTGAGCTGCATTTTGGTAGGCATCCAGATGACTTCAGGCATGGGTGTGCTCCAGCTGAATTGTCAATATGAATAATGATTCACAGTAGTGAAAGCGACATACATCTGTGCAATATTCATCAACAGGAAAGGCCAGTGCGGGTAGCAGCATATTAGCCACCCTGTTAGTTTTAGTCAATGCTGCATCTCAACAGTTGTCACGCATCTTTTTTAAAAAAAATTTTAAAAGTCATGTGAGACACCAACTCGTTGCAAATTAATCACCATCGCAGAAGGGAATGGCGAGGAACAGGTTGGCCTAGTTGTACAGTTAGAAAGAACCAGGGGCTAAATTTGGTAAGACTGTGCCCTAGCCTTAATCCAACAAAGCATGCATTTAATTTTAAGTTCATAAGCAATTCATTGACATCAGTATGGTTCTTCTCATGTTTGAAATTAAGCACCTGTAAAAATGCCATACAGGATTGGACCTCTCCCTTCAATACCCTCATAGTGTTCACACAATAGTGGCCTTTGTAGAGTCTGAAAATCTGGTTCCTCAGCTTCCTTTGTTTGCAGTGATACTGCATAATATGAGAAGCAGGTCATTTTGGGTCCAGTCCTACTGTGAGCTCTATTTAGGCAGATGTCAAAGCCATAAAGAGTCTCTATAGCCTAAGCCTCTTAAAGCCTGTTTGCACCAACTGCAGTGATGAATCCAGGTGCCTGTTGCATTCTTCCCCCATCAAACTGAGTCTCAAACCACGGCAAAACAACTTCAGTCTGGTAATTCAAGATCACTGCTGCATCAGGGGAACAGCTTTAGCTTGCATAGAACTTATGCAGTGCCTTGTCGTGACAAAATGCCCTGTTTACTGACAGCCTCCAAAATTCTGTAAGTGACTTCTGATTAAGACTCTATGAGAATGTGTGAGTCCAGTAGACTTAAATGTTTTCTTTCCTGAGCGTCCTAAAAATCTTGCTTAATTCCCCAATAGAAAATGTTCTGTAAGTATATAGCATTGTTACAAAGTGAAACTGCTGAATTAGCCTGAATATGAATGTACAATGCCCCAGTAACATACCTCAGTGACGTACTGCAATACAGAAAGCAGAGTGCATGTATTTGCATGCAGCTAGTTATAAACGCTTATGCTTTAGCACTAGATGACCTAGGGGGGAAATGAAGTAACCTTGTAAGTGGCTGATTAGAAGGGGAAAATGTTATCCTGTCATTAAAGAGTGACTGAAGAGGGGAATAAATTTCCAGACCAAAGACATGAACTAGAAGAATTTGAATTACTTTCTGATGCTAAGTATATCAGGCATTTGGACAGTGGCCATCACTGCAAAACTACCGTGTGGTGAGCCAGGAGTCATGTTCATCGTGTAACTGTCACCACGGAGGAGTGGGTGAGGAGTGCCCTTCCCAAAAGGCACTAGCACGCCAGTTCATGGACTCATGTTGGAGCTCAGTCACGCAGTAAGTTATAAGCTGTATGAAGTGCCAGCTTGATGCCTCACAGTAGTGCCCTTAACCGTGGCACCAGCTTTTTGTTTTGACATCAAAGAGACAGGAAAAGTATTTGTGTGCATGTGCATTCCTACAAGCATTAAATTCCACTTACAGAAAATAGAAACTGACCCTTAAAAGGGCTATTGCAGAGAGTAGAGCAAAAATTTCAGACGCAGATGCATTGAGTCTGGCTGCTTTGTACTTAAACACTTCATTTAAAGATTTGAAAATTGTTACTGTCTAGTGGGTCTTTCTAATGTGAATGGAAAGTGCAACAGAGGGCTTATATACAACCACAAATTGGGGTTTTGAAGACTAGCCTTTTCTAAAAATCTTAGCAATCATGTAGAAAGAATTTGAACAAACCCATATGTTTACATCAGCTTTGAAGAGAGGAAAGCAGATGAAAACTTTCTTCATAGGACACACATTTCTACTTGTTGTTAAACTATTTATGATCACACATATTTGTATAGAAGGTTGGTTTTTTTTCATATTTTGTTGTCTTACCTTACAATGGTTGGTACCAGAATTCCTATAGAAATGGGGAAACTATATGGTTTAAAATGTATATAACAGCAAAAATTCATTCATGGAAACACATGAAATGATGTAAATAGGTACAGAGGGCATGGCTGAATGTGTGTAGCACACAAACATCACCACTGCTGTTGCGTTTGGGTATCAACGTGTTTCTCACCCACCACTTTATTTGCTCTTTTTCTCCTTCTCTTCCATAACATGTAGACAGTGGTTCCAACACCCAGGTTCTGCCATAGGGTACAGAAGGTGCATTCTGTCCTTTCTCTTCACCTTCTGCACACCTTTGAGGGAGTGACCCTCTGCTGCCTTATCACTGAAAGCGTAGGACTTCCTTCTCCAAAACAGACATGTCCAGAAATGCTCCATTATCTGCAAAAAGCAACAAGTCCCTGAATATGTTTTTTCATTTCATTGATATTAATCCAAATCTCACCACCGCACTACAAATTACAGCAGAATTTTGCCTTTGCTGGCTTTGAAGCAATAAGGGAAAACATGTGCATAATCATTAACATCTGTGAATTTACACATTTCGAGGCGCGTTTTTAAATTAATGTGCTCTCTGAAGATGTGATTAGTTGAGTAGGCATAAATCCTACAGCTATATTGAAGTCTGAGGTGCAAATAACAGTAAAGCTTTGGCTTCAAATGCTAACGAGACTTTTCATAAAATATTCTACATCGGGCAGTGGCTTTATCATAAAAGCTTTTAGGAGAAGCTACAGACCATTATGCTAAAAGTAGTACAGATCAGAAATAAATACATAGACAGTATTTGTAGGAAGAGGTAATAAAGACCATATCTGGATAATATAGACCATATTACCTCTATTCATAAACTTTACCTTGCTTATGTCCTTAAATAGTCACTGCTACTGTAGCACTAAAGGAAGACACTGCTCACAGGCAGGATTCTCAGTTTGAAATGTCCCGTCATTTTCCTCTTTAATACACTCAAGAGATTTTAAAACATCTAGCAGTTCATCAGTAACCCACCCATGATGTAGCAGACATTTTATTTTTTGGAATAAACATTGCACATTCCAAAATGCCTAATGAATCTACTCTGTGCCTCTGCATATTGAATAGGGGGGCTGCACAGAAGTGCTTGTTCCCAGCATCCAGCAAATGGCTCTAGACAATAGTGGAACTATTCCAACCATTTCCCCATCACCCTATTTAAAAACTGTTCCCGCACACTGAGAACCATTTGAACATTTTAATCTTGCTAAATCTTTAGGCCCATAGAGGACAGATTTGCATCTAAGCACTGGAGTTAGCATTGTAAAGGTTGGAGGTTTTTTTTTTATTTTTTGTGGCTCTGCCTGAAGCACACCTAACTGCCAAGGTGCTTCATCTTCTGCATCCAGCAGCCTGGCTGGCCAGGCTGGGCATCTCTTTGGGTTCACTGTAGCTCCAGCCTGGCTCACATCCCTAGGTGTCCTTCCTATGGAAACCAGGGATCTTGGGAGAGATGGCTGGCATGCAGATGGGTTTCACCCCAAAATGTGATCCAGACGTGGCCTTTGTTCACATCTTGAGTAAGAAACTCAGATGTTTCCCAGGTTATGGTGTCTAGACATAGGCTTAGTGCTTCTGGGACAATAATTTATGTTTTCCTGCACATAGGTTTCTCATCTGCATACTGGAGGTATTAATGCAATCATTCTGCTGTCCGTGTTAGTTGCTATCAGTTTGGAGTAAGAACAGTCTCCTGACTTCCTTGTTGAGAGTTAAGACATGAACACCCTAATTTCTGTTTAGATCTCCAGTCGGTATTACAATAAATACATGCACAATAATTTGTTGCAAAGTGTTAGGGCATCTATATAGAGCATATCATACTATCAGAAATCAAAAGAGCAGATAAAATAGAAGTTTAATCTCTCAAGGATATGTAATGCATGCTTCTCTGCTACACACCTGACTGTGGTGATGACTACGATGCCACACACCACATAAATCCAGAATGGTTATAAAAAAATGTATGTTGCACCACCTGTTCTCATCCAGATTCTTTTCTTTTTTTTAACTAAAACAACTGCAAGTGAGATGCAGACTTTCAAGCCAAAGAAACACTTCAGGCAGTGTCCAATTTCAAAGGGTTCATATTAAAATTGTATGAAGAGAAATCCAACAGGAATAACTTTGGGAATTCAAAAGCATAAAAACTGGCAGTTTCAAATTCCATACTGGAAGATGACCTATTTTTAGAGACAAATGAGAGTTTCTGCTTCACTTTAAACCTGTTCTATTTCTGGAGCTCCAGCCAGCTGCCTTCCCAATAAAAATGAATAATAATAATAACTACAACATGTGAACATTGGCCTTCTCACAAGAGCTTGCAACTTTAAAAAAACATTGCTGACAGTCATTTTCTGTTGCTGCAGCGATCGCATCCACAGCCACACTCACCTTAAGTGAAGGTATGTTAAACTTTTGGCAGCAAATTTTGAGTTAGGAATTATTTTAGGTAAATAAATGCAATGCAAGCTATGAGAAAAAGAATGCGTATCTGGACACCTGTTTTTCATTTATAATATTAGATTAAGTTCATCTTATCCTCAAGGCAGGAAAAGCATCATCTGAATCCATCTGTGAGAACTTGAATAAATGATAACTTATGCAAGAATGCAGAAATTCCCTTTCAACTAGAAGTAAGCAAAATGGGTCAAATTATTGATTAACTTGACCTGCCTCCCATTCCACAATGTGAACTGATGCTTATTCATTTAGACAACTCATCTCAGCACCCTTTTGAATACAGGAGTCCTGACTGTTTGAACTGGTAGTAGCCTCCCAGTTACTATGTGAATGTTGTTTGCAAAGCTTAATACTTACTGGGCCAGAAGGAAAAGCGACAAAACACAGTGGGTTTTAATGCTGTAAACAGGAGGACTCTGTGGCCATCTAAAGTATAAAGTCTTTTCTACCTGGGAATTCTCTGACTTGGTGACTCTTGTAGCATGTACTCGATATGTGATTTGTTTTCTCAGCAAGCAGACGAGAACTGAACTGTGTGCTGGCCAGGGCCAGATGAGACCTCCCTGATCACTTGCTGTGTGTAAGGGGCATACAGGCCATGAGCTCCTTCCATGATGATAAATGAAGATTTGGAATATATACAAAATACAGCATCATAGTCTTTAACTGTGGGAAACACCTTATCCGCTACCCTTAGGAAGCACATTTGGCTTTGCATTCAGAAAGGCTTTATTACAACTGAAGCAATGAGGCGTGTATAAAAGAAGATGCAAGGAGTGGGTTCCAGGTTACCACACACATATGTGCATGAAGACACACATGTACATGCACATTTTTCATCTTTCACTATATGAACAGCAAAAAGTTATTTCCTTCAGCTAACATACAGCATCTATATTATGCTGATGCCTCTAATTTATGGCTGATGAATGTGTCTTCAACCAGGAAGTTCTGGCAAAAATAAGTAAATACATATATGAATACTTCCAAATTAATGTTTTGCCTAAAAGTATAATAAATTACAGTCTTAAAACAACAGTGGAGAAGTAGAATATCATGATTGCTACATCACTGTGTAATGATTTTTTCAACAAAGGGTTACAGCTTTCAAGTAAAAAATCATTGTTATGCAAGATAACACAATTTTCTCCAAAAATAATAATTAAAATAATAATTAAGGCAAATCCATCTTTATGCATATATTTCCTTAAATAGTTGCATTTGTGCAGAAAACATTATTTCTGTTCATGCACAAAAATATCCTTAAATAAACAAAAAGGAGCAGGAGTCCAAATGGCAAATATAAAACATTTCTGTACTAATAATCTGTTTGTGCTTCACTGTGTTTGCAACTACACTAATCCTTTTTTTCCTCACTAGTTTCTGTACTGTTAATTGCCAGTACAGCCACTCATTTTTATTACAGAAATCTAAACTATGAAACAAGAGAAATATAATAGTTAATCAAATACTATACAAATAGAAGCACTTGCATCATGGCCTTAAGGGCATTGGCTGATTTTGGATTGGAGGTTTATCTTGCACATCATATTATATAGTGTAAAATTTGAATATCAATAATGAGTGAGAGATTTAGGTAATACCAAAGCAACTTCAGCAGCATCTCAAGTGGCTTATTTTTGCAAACCAGCTGCATGTAAGGCCACTATTTTTTTTTTATTTATACATCCTAATCTTACCTAGATGTCTTCCTGACTTACCCAGTTCTAAGCATTTGTTCCAATTCCTTTCTTTGGGAATATATCAAAGTGAGAAGCCAAATAGAACTTCTGACAAGCATAAGTCAGCGAGACTGTTTTCAGAGAGAAACCCTTAAATGGGTTCATTATTTCATCTAAAGTAAAATTTGCAGCTGCTAGGAGCTGGCTGAAGACCTTCCAAATTTTTACTTTTTGTTGTGGATCTTTAGATATCATTGTTTTTGTAGATATCTGCCCAACATGTCTTGACAGCTACTTGATCTCATGTTATCTGATAAGAAAATGCAGAATAATTTACTGTTATTAATAATAAACTCTCTTAAGTGCTACTTTGCAAACGGAGAAGCAAAGCACACTCGCATGAAATGAGCAATGTATGAGTATGCCCCGACAAGTTTACCATCTAATACTGGGAGCCTTAGAAAGAGAAGAACATGAGCTCTTCTTATGCCCCAAAACAGAGAATACAAGCAAGACAAGAAACCAGGCAACTGCTGTGGGAAAGAAGAGTGGAGATTAAAAATACTGGGAGGAAGGCTGCTGTAACAAACAGGTTTTAAGAATGGTTATAAAAGGAAAAAAAAGTTTACTGTTTCTTCTGTACTTTTTGTACTTATCTTGTATCCCAAGATAAACTCTAGTCCTTATGACTTCACTCAAGCTGGTTCTGGGGAAGGAAAGATAAAAGGGTGCTGGGCTTTGCAGCACGTGCTGTGCTCAGCCCTAGGGACCTCTACTCTGAGCTCTTTCAAACCATGCATGCGACCTGGCTGGCTGGCTGGCTGCTCAAGGCTGTCTTGACATTGTGCTTCCAGGCACCCACAGGGCTGGGAGCATCCTCTGAGGTGCACACTGGTCTAGGAATATGGATATAATAATAAAAGAGGTGAAATAAAATTTAAAAGAAATGTAGCCATGAAAAAGTCAAAAGCAAACTGAGTCCACCACTCTTCCTACAGCTGTGCAGAGGTCTGTGGGCATGTCTACATACTTTGGTACCAAGGATTGCACATCTGCCATGCCCCTCTCGCAAGCCTGGCAAAACATGAAGCCATCTGTACTAACAGAGCCCTGAATTTAAGGTAATAAATTTTGCTGGGAAGCGGTATTAAGTAGCTCATACTACACTAGCATGTTTGCATGGATGTTAGTCCAAGCCCTTGTCTTGCAAGTTTGGAGATGCAAGTGCCCACGCTTACCCATATAGACACAGCATAAAGGTCTGTATTTTTCCATTCTCCATATCTATATGTAGATACATTCCTCTTCAGTCTCTCAGAGCTATTTTTCCAATGAATTTAACATAGCAAGCTCTAAGATAAAGCCTTAGCCTTTTTCTTTTTCATTAAAACAAATTCTCTCATGATGAATATGGATATAAACCTGCAAACTATTATTTCTTTCTCTAGTCTTTATGGATGAAATTCAGTTCTGGCACAGATGGCTGTATATATCATCCTGTACTAGATGAAAAGATTGCAGGAAAAGGGTCTGCAGGACCTTGTGTTCAAAGCTGATCATAGACTTAATAGAAAGGTCTCAGCTCCACTGCTTAGCTCACTGCACGGTGCTTCAGCCTCAAGCAGTGATATTTGGGGTGAGTGTTTCTATGAAGCCAAGGATCCCCGCAGCTATGCTGCGTGCCTGGCAGGCTGAAGCAGCAGACATGAAGGTCTAAGTCTGCAAATGCTAAACTGCAGGCTGCTCTCCCCTAAACTCCCTGTGCTGTACCTCTAACATTGCTGCAGGACTATTTGCCATCTGTGTGCTCCCTGACACGTTGTTCCTTGGACTTCAGTAACACTGCTCTCAGGAGCAGAAGCTTACAGTTATTAGGGGCTTTTATGATACAATATTTCAATCTCTACATGGATTAAGGTGACTAAAGGGAAGTAAGAAGGGTGTTTGCTGCAATGCCACTTCAGCCATGAGGTTCCTGCAATTCAACACTAAGGAAGTTTATCAAATCCACTGTTAATACACTGCAGTACTGAGTCCCAAGCTAAGACAGATGGAATGAAATAACTTGTGATTGTGAAGCACATTTCCAAATGAAGCTTTAAGTGCCTAATTATTTGCCTTAAGATTACATCTAAACATTTTTTACAGATCTCAAACACTTTGAACTTTAAAACTTTACAATAGCATAATTGATTTCAATCTTTCCTGAGCACTTATCTGGTATATGAAACTAGATACTTTATATTGTGATTCAGCCCTCAGGCTTTAAGAATTGTAAATGCAGTTCCTTTGAAAAATAAAATATAAAATCAAATACAATATCTCTAATGACAGTATTAGACTTCTCAGTTTATGGTTTTCTTACTGTGATTAATATACAGCTCCTGTGCTTGAGGTAAAAGGAGCCCACAATTGTGACAAGAACATTTGTCCAACATAACATGAAGCAGTATTATTAGTTGAGTTAATGAAAAATCATACTGGCAAGGGCACTAACTCAGCTATGCAGGGCTGTTTATAATACACTTCAATAGGATCTTCAGCACTTCTGTCATGTCTATGTCATTTTAATACCCATCAATGTCAAACTGCAGAAGAGTGAAATTCTTGGAGCACCGCTAGGGAGCGATGCCACATGAATGTTTAGGTGCTGGGGCACAAATCAAATTCATAACCCAACATTAGATGTTGCAGTGTCTGCACTACCTGGTCGAGTATGAAGCATCTACAAATGGGATCTTCACATGGCAGCGCACTGACTGCGTAGCCAAATACACACACCGGCAGGAAATGTGGGGAGAAGGGCAGGTCCCAGTGTATTCCTTGGGGGCCTGGGGGCGCAGCACCCGGCTACAGAATCTGCTCACCGACAGCTCCAACTCAGACCCAGCCAGCACAGCCTTAAATGTCTCCTTGATGTGCCATCTCAAAACCACTGTGAAACCTCAAAAAAATCCACCAAACGAAGCCTTCTGCACAATAACAGGGCAACGGAGCACTCCTCCAAGAATCACGAGAGCTTTTCAATTACTTCTTTCTGTGTGGTATTTAAGTATGTCCCTCACGCCGTGGCCCTATCTCACAGTATTGAAGTAAAGCATACACCTCTGCTGAAGAGCATACCCAAGTCTCCAACAGAGTAATGACTTTAGCAAAAAAACCCTGTAGGTGATGATACACAGCTTTTGCAAAATAAAGCTGTTATGTATTTATGTGTTTATGCTTTCTGTAAATGCTGCTATTATGCCCACTTTGTACAGTTTTGTATCATGTCATAAAATTACTTATGCACTCCTTAGGAGGTGTGAAACCCATTTTCCAAGTCTCTGTCAGTCCAAGGGCATTTGAACACACTCATCTCACAGCAGAAGTCTTACCCCCAGACTACACATCTTGTGAATGAGGTGTTCCCATGATCAGTACCAAAAATGTATATGGATGCCCTTTTATGAAAAAGCAATCGTTTGAGTTTCATGAGAATGTTGGATTGGATTATCCCATCTTTCGAGCAAAAGGATTAAAAGCTGGAATGGGCATACTGGGCCAGACTCACTGCTTCACCTATCATCAGCGAAGCAGAGGAGGAAACTTTGGGAATCTCGTTACAGCTCTCTGACTCTCTGCCTAAATTTAGCCTATTTAGGGATGCCTGGAAACTGGCTCACTCTTGCCAGAGAACAACCATCTCTCATGAGATCCTCTACAATGGCAGGGCTGGCTATAATGAGGGCATAAGTGGGGTGGCTGGAAAACAAAAGGCTTAGTTCACCCTTTTCCCACTATTTTTTGGTGGAGGGATGTTAAGCTGCTTTCACCAAATACTGCTTCTCCACTCATCCAGGAATTTCAAAGGTGGGAAGGCAGTAGGAGCACTCAGGTGAATTCCTCCAGGGCTCACTTGGCCCATGCTGGCACAAGTAGGTGTAATTTCAATCTCAAGGATCAGCAGAGGTGAAGTGGGGAAAGGATGTCTCTTCTGCTTTTAAGGCAGGAAAAAACATAAATTACAAACTGAATGTAATGTCTACAAAAAGCTAGCTCAGATATCTTCACACAATGTCCATGTTGCAGACCTTAAAGCTGTGCCTTAAAACTGATTGAAAATGGAGACAATGCATGCCTCATAAGAAGCAATGGAAGCCAAGCCTAAAAAATATGCTGAAACACTTTTTTGTTTGTTTGTTTTCTCCACATTTTTCTTTTTTTCTATATTACTTATTTTATGGTTGCATCACCAGATGCCAGTCAAGAGTGGGATGAAAGGATACAAAAATAAAGCTGCAGTTTATGCATTTGAGGACTCAGGTGCCACTCTTAACATGAGATGTTGTAGTTCTGACTACAAAGCATCTCACATGCTTTAGGACACAGAAAATAAACAGCACCAAGCACAAACACTATGAAGACTAATTTTAGCCCTTAGCCTCTTATTTCACTGTTTTGAACTGGAACATGAACTGCAGCAAAAATTCCTGAGTGCTATATTCAATCTCCATCTCAAATACTTGGCCATTTCTCTATGTTATATGACACTCTCCAACCTGTCATGTAATGCTATCACTCAAAACCATTTATAACTTGTTAACAAGGTGGTGAAAGGGAGCTGAATATTTTCCCAGAATGGTAGTTACATGTTTTAATAAAGATTAATATCTTCATCATTTTAAGGACACAGCAAATAATGGGGCAAAACAGCTCTCTTTGACATCTGGAAAGAAGTTCATTTGCTAGAAGGTGGTGCAAAATTCATGCATAAATTATTTTAACAAAAATTAGGCTGACAATTGACAGCACCAAGAAATATGCCCCAGGTTTCTTGATAATTTCATAGCTATCATTATTATAATAGAGAGAATATTGCAGGACAAACTCAGTGAGAGCTAGAGAAAACTCAAGCCAGGGAAGAATAAACTACTGTGGTCTTGACACAGATTTTTTTCTAGGGAATGTATGTTGCTTAGTTTCTGAAGGGAAATCCAATTATGATTTTTATAACTCTCACAGATTTTTTTTTTTTGCAGAAAGTGGGTCATCTGTAGCAGATTGTGGTGCATAAAGCACTCAGTTTTCACCTTTTCTTGACAAAACCTGTTCTCCAGGCTTCACAGACCATTTACACATGCTCCCCTCTTTCCTCTTGGTATACAGGGAGCTTTCTGCAGGGAGCGGAAGAAACCAGCTCCAGCCATAGGGACAATACCAATGAGGTGGCTCCTCCATGCACCAGAGTCCCACATCTGGACCATGGTGGGACACAGACTTGAAGTTTGGATTTCCCAGATCCCCTCGTAATTTTTGTTTATATTTTTGTACATAACAATGTTATCTCTTCTTAGATCAGGTCTCCTACTATTTCATCTTCCTTTTGGGAAAGTGATCCAAATTGTGCTATTCAGTGATCAGATTAATATAATGTCAGTGACTGAAGAAGGTAGATTTGGTATGTCTTAGCGAACTACCGCAAATGCAAGTCCTGTCACCATGTATAAAAACTTGTAACAAAAGGAAAGATGGAATTAAAAAATCTGTGAAGTGTAATGAGAAAAAATATAAGGTGTAATGAAAAAATATAATGAATGTTAACTTCATCTCTGCAGTCCAGGTAGGAAAAAGTAATCCTTAAGAGCTTAGCAATGCATCTATAAAAGACTCAATCTTGAAGCCCTGAATAAGAAGAAATTTGGCATCTGCGTCAACATTTGCAGAATCAAAGTTCACATTGAAATGTTTCCCTCTTTCAGCTTTTCAGTTTTCTTTTTTTCTTTCAGCCCTCCTTTCCCATGCACCCACCACCACCACACAGTCTCTTTTTTCCTTGTTTGTTGCCAGAATGCAGAAGAGGTCTTTAAGGATTTTTTTCCCAGCCCCATCTGATGAAAAAACATCAAACTGAGTGATATGCAAATAAAAATGTCATCTGGTTTCACATGTTTTAAAGTGCCTGACTTTTTGTGTTTATAATTTTTAAAATTACTTAATTTTAAAACCTCAGACTTTAAAGGATACCTTCATTATGCCCTGAAAACTAGCACAAAGGCAAAGGATAAAGAAAACAGGTTTTTAAATGAACATTTATTACATTTTTTTTTCTCTGACAAGCTTTTACAAAAGCAGCTGCAATAGTGAAATAGTTAATCAGCTGTATGATACTTAACCCTTTGGATGTCAACTTTAATCTACATTTTTAAAAGGAATGAACATTTTTTGTGCACTTGCCCTACTTGCCTCCCTGGTTATGCTTTTGGGATAAGTACATTCTCCTCTCCTCAGCTGGCCACCACGTGAAAGCTCTGTGCTATCATTTTGCATGTGTTTTGCTGCTAGTTATGCTGCTGTCCCAGAACGATAAGTGAAAAAAGTTATGACCACTGAGTCACTGGCGCTCCTGTGTCCAAAAATGCAATCTGTGGGAGAAAAATTATTGAGGTATCACCTGCTGGTACAACTGGGCACTATAAAAAATAAACCAGGGTTTTGAGGTTTGTGTCCATAACATTCGCTGAAGTAAAATCTTGAGATGACAAGTGTGTGTATGTGTGTAAATGATTAAAACTAGGCTGTACAATGGTACAGAGGAGACATGGCTGTAGAAAATGGATATCAGCCACTTTTCCAGTCCCTTTATCCCAGGCTTCTTGGGGGTCAAATTAATCCTCAGGATCACATGTGAGCAAGTCAAACTCTACAGAGTTAGAGCAAAACCACAAGGACAGGTGTCATTCAGGCTGTCCCATGTCCCTGGGATCCCAGCACCAAGGGACACACACTTCATGCTATGGAGGTCCCCAGGTAGCTCTTTTTTGAGCAACACATGCTACCTGTTAATGCACAAGGCTGAAGTAAAGACCGAAGGAATTAACCCTGATTTGGGCTTACATCACTTACACTCCTATCTGATTTGTTTAGGAGAAAGAAACTGCACCTGCCTTGAGGCAGAGCACGGCTGGGGCGTGAAGTGGGAAGCGACAGTGACAACCAGCCAGAGCCCTTGCCAGCTGCCACCTCCCCACAGAGGTGATGCAGCTGCAGGAGCTGCAGACTGCTCTCAGAGCTCAAGTCCCTGCTGCTGCACGGGAGTCTCATGTCAAAAAAAAAAAAAAAAAAAAAAGCTACCCATCCTCAGTTAACAGGCAGGCTCATCCTTTCCTGGGGCTATGTTTCCTGATGCAGCGGGGTGCAACCTACCGGTCTGCCTGTCATGCAGAGATATAATTTGCTCTCCTTTGCAAAGCAGAAATGCCTTTGATCCAGAGCCTGGATTAAAATCCAACTTTGAAGATTTACTAAGTGGTGCTACATTTAAAAGTTTTCCTATAAATTAATTTAAAGACCCAACAATTATCTTAGAAAGAGAATTTCCAAGCTCCGCAGCTGCATTGCTATGACCTCCTGTCACAGAAGCTTGGGTTGAAGGAAGATCCCTTTGCAACTTCCAAATATAGGATATCCTCACCTGCATTTTACCTTGAGACACCTCAGGTGTGTCCCAGGATACAGACTGAAAATTATTTCCCCAAGTGAATCTCCCTGCCCGGAACAAGTGGGGTCAGATGGACAACATGGAGCCACGACCAGGCTACAAGCAGGGCTTCCCACACCCAAGCGTGGTACCAGTGAGATGGGCTAGTCCCACCCCTCCCTGAGTGTCAGATATAGTCCATGGTGCTAAGCAGCTCTTTTACAGAACAGTGCAGTTAACCAATTGTATAGAAAATTTGATCCTTTGCACTATTTTAGAGTATTGTTTGGGGGTATTTTTGCAGTCCCTTTAGTTACAGACACTTTAAAAACAGATTAGGCTGCCTTATTTCATTGCTATGCCAGCTCTGCATATCCTTGTGACTGTTACATTAATGGCAGTCACTGGGAAGCAACCTGTCAATTTAGAATAAGGCCTAGGATGGCGCATAAAATAACCTTACAATCTAACCAAGTACATGTGCACTAAAAAGTCTTGTATATGCTGATCAGCTAAGGAACCATTCAAGAATTTTATCAGCTTTTTAAAACACGTTACTGTTATCTGTTAGACCTCTGTAAATACCATTTGCAGTAGTTTATAGACATCAGTGACTTGTGCTGAGCAAAAGATCATCACCACTCAAATATATATCATTTAGTCCTCTATGTGTTTCAACACTAATGCAACGGATTTTCACTTTACTCAGACAGAGGGAGTGTGATTTTGGAGATTCACATGCTGATTTTTGCCCCACTGCCACATATCATAATTAATCTCTGACCATGCTATCTTCATGTGTCTTGTATGTACATTTATCCTCTTCCCTCCAATCATTCCTTACAAGCATGTAAAAAATTATGGTTTTTTTCCAGAAGATAGTTGTTTTTACTGCTTTCCATTTTCATGCTATTTAACTGGCTATTTTACATCCCTGGTTCCTTTTACATCTTTAACTGTTTGTCTTGCAAGATCCCCAGCCACCTGCCCAGCCCCTGCTCCCTCTCTGAGGCTACCTTTTGTTTGAAATCAGTCATGATGTATTATTTGTTTCTGATTATAGCTAATTCTTCTCATTCTACATAGACAAAGTGGTTTTTGTTAGATTAATATTTAACCAGGCCAGAAACTACTGAGATCATCTAACCTAACTCTCTGAATAATAATGGCCACAGGACTGCCTTGAATTAACTCCCCTTTCAACTGGAG